>NW_027100895.1:0-22500 GCF_029633855.1 Hoplias malabaricus
GGTGATGTTTGTAGGTGGGGTTTGAAGGTAGTGTTTGTAGATGTTTTTGTAGGTGTTGTTTTAAGGTGGTGATTTAATGTGGTGTTTGTAGGTGGTGTTTGAAGATGTGTTTGTAGGTGGGGTTTGAAGGTGATGTTTGCATGTGGTATTTGTAGGTGGTGTTTGTAGATGTGTTTGCAGGTGGTATTTGAAGGTGGTGTTTGTATGTGATGTTTGTAGCTGTGTTTGCAGGTGGTATTTGAATGTAGTGTTTGTAGATGTGTTTGCAGGTGGTATTTGAAGGTGGTGTTTGTAGGTAGTGTTAGAAGGTGGTGTTTGTAGATGTTTTTGTAGGTGTCATTTTAAGGTGGTGATTTAATGTGGTGTTTGAAAATGTGTTTGTAGGTGGGGTTTGAAGGTAATGTTTGCATGTGGTATTTGAAGGTGGTGTTTGTGTATGTGTTTGCAGGTGGTATTTGAAGCTAGTGTTTGCGGGTGGTATTTGAAGGTGGTGTTTGTGGATGTGTTTGCAGGTGGTGTTTGTAGATGTGTTTGCAGGTAGTATTTGAAGGTGGTGTTTGTAGCTGGTGTTTGAAGGTGGTTTTGCAGGTTTGTATTTGAAGGTGGTGTTTGTAGGTGGTAGTTGAATGTGGTGTTTGTATATGTGTTTGCATGTGGTATTTGAAGGTGGTGTTTGTAGATGTGTTTGTAGGTGGTATTTGAAGGTGGTGTCTGAAGGTTGTGTTTGAAGATGGTTTTGTAGGTGTTGTTTTAAGGTGGTGTTTGTAGGTGGTGTTTGAAGATGTGTTTGTAGGTGGTGTTTGAAGGTGATGTTTGCATGTGGTATTTGTAGGTGGTGTTTGTAGATGTGTTTGCAGGTGGTATTTGAAGGTGGTGTTTGTAAATTTGTTGTATGTGTTATTTGAATGTGATGTTTGAAGGTGGTGTTTTAGGTGGTGTTTGTAGATGTGGTTGCAGGTGGCATTTGAAGGTTTGTAGGTAGTGTTTGAAGGTGATGTTTGTAGGTGGTGTTTGAAGGTGGTGTTTGTAGATGTTTTTGTAGGTGGTGTTTGAAGGTGATATTTGCAGGTGGTATTTGAAGGTGGTGTTTGTAGCTGGTGTTTGAAGGTGGTGTTTGTAGATGTGTTTTGCAGGTGGTATTTGAAGGTGGTGTTTGTAGGTAGTGTTAGAAGGTGGTGTTTGTGTATGTGTTTGCAGGTGGTGATTGTAGATGTGTTTGCAGGTGGTGTTTGAAAAACGTGTTTTTATATGTGTTTGCAAGTTGTATTTGAAGGTGGTGTTTGTAGATAGTGTTAGAAGGTGGTGTTTGTGTATGTGTTTGCAGATTATATTTGAAGGTGGTGTTTGTAGGTGTGTTTGCGGGTGGTATTTGAATGTGGTGTTTGTGGGTGGTGTTTGTAGATGTGTTTGCAGGTAGTGTTTGAATGTGGGTGTTTGAAGGTGGTTTTTGCAAGTTTGTATTTGAATGTGGTGTTTGTATGTGTGTTTGCATGTGGTATTTGAATGTGGTGTTTGTAGGTGTGTTTGCATGTGGTATTTGAATGTGGTGTTTGTAGGTGGTGTTTGTAGATGTGTTTGCAGATGTATTTGAAGGTGGTGATTGTAGATGTGTTTGCAGGTGGTGTTTGTAGATGTGTTTGCAGGTAGTGTTTGAATGTGGGTGTTTGAAGGTGGTTTTTGCAGGTTTGTATTTGAATGTGGTGTTTGTAGGTGTGTTTGCATGTGGTATTTGAATGTGGTGTTTGTAGGTGGTGTTTGTAGATGTGTTTGCAGATGTATTTGAAGGTGGTGATTGTAGATGTTTTTGCAGGTGGTGTTTGTAGATTTGTTTGCAGGTGGTATTTGAAGGTGGTGTTTGTAGATGTGTTTATAGATGTGTTTGAAGATGTGTTTGTAGGTGGTGTTTGACGGTGGAGTTTTCAGGATTGTATTTGAAGGTGGTGTTTGTAGCTAGTGTTTGAATGTGGTGTTTGTAGGTGGTGTTTGAAGGTGGCGTTTGTAGGTGGTGTTTGTAGATGTGTTTTATAGGTGGTCGTTGTAGATGTGTTTGCAGGTGGTATTTAAAGGGTGGTGTTTGTAGGTGGTGTTTGATGGTGATGGAGCTGTCTGGAAGAAGTTTATGGTGTTTGCTGTGTTTTTTATTGTGTTTTAAAATGTTTAGTTCTGTTTATTGATATTTGGAACTATTTCTTAAGGTTTGTTTGTATTTGGAGTGAGATGAGTGTGTGTGTGTTCGCGTGCGTGGGATGTGTATAAAGCAAGTTACAGTAGATTTATGAAGAAGGGGAACCACACACTGCTTATCACACACACACACACACACACACACACACACACACATGGAGACACATTAATGCAGCACCTCTCTCTCTCTCTCTCTCACACACACACAGCCCACCCCCTCCACAAATGTATACTTTGTTGTGTTCATATCTGTCACTGTTTACCTTTCCCCTCTTCCCTCTCTCTCTCTCTCTCTCTCTCTCTCTCTCTCTGGGCTGATGTGCTCTCTGTGGGAAACCAGAGGAAAACGCTGACTCGGCGGATTCTGTTCCTCTTTTGGAGCGACATCTGTCCTCTCCTGCAGTTCCCCTCGCTCTAAAGAGAACCGCTCAGCAACTGAACACTGTTGCTCTGTTCCTCTGTTCCTCAGGGGCACAAACACACCTTCATTGAAGAGAAATATGACTATATCACTTTATTTATTTACTCTGGGGGTTCCTGCTGTTCTCTTCACTGCAGCAACAGCCTCAGCCTCAGCTCCTCAGTTACAGATTTACTCCACACACCAGAACACTGCTGTGAGGATAGAGCTGGATCCCTCCACAGAAAGCAGTTCCACTGCTCCACAGAACAATGCCGGGGGGCTATACCCCTCATTAATGTGTTCATCTGGAGCCCACCAACCCACACACTGTGAAACAAGACCCCAGTCGGTTCTCTGTGCGCTGCCTGAGTCAGAAACACAGGGTAAAACGAATCGTTCTGATTCTGCTCCGCTTCTGACGTCAAGTGCAGAGACTTTAGAATGGCCCCGCCCCCTCGTCTGAGTCTGTCCAATCACAGCGCTGGACCCGTGTTTATGTGAGAGCACAAAGACGAGGTTAAACTCAGCAAAACAGACACAACGAGCGCGGAGAAACAAGAGCACTGAGTAAAAACGGAGAAGAAAGAGAACAGAGTGAAAACGGCTAAAAACCAGAGCTTCTGCTCCTCGCTCCTCACTGCTGTGCGCTCGGGGTCGGGGTGAACAGAGAGCGGCTCATTATCATTTAAAGGAACAGGTGCTGAAAGCGGGCGTTCTGAACAGGGGCTGCTTACACAGGGGGAGAACACTGCTGTGGGGCTCGTGGGGTTTCATTAAGAAACAGAACTGTGTTCCACTGTGGAGAAGAAGGCTCTTCCTCGTCTTGAAAGGGACATGTCTGTTTTGGGGGGCTGTGCAGACGGAGGAAAATGCCTGGATGAGACAACACAGGAACACTGCCACAGCTTTGGTTTTTGGGTCACTCCAGTGCTTCAGGCAAAGCAGGATTTTTTCCACAGAACCGCTCTGTGATTCAGACTGCTCCACCTGCAAGAACCGGGGGATACATCACAGGCACCACATACAGAACCACCACCATCACTGTCCACTCTCTGTCCACTCTGTGAGACACTCCTCCCTCGTTGGTCCACCTTGTAGATGTAGAGTCAGAGACAGTAGCTCATCTGTCGCTGCACAGTGTGTGTCGCTCGTCCTCTAGTCCTTCATCAGTGACACAGGACGCTGTCGGCTGGATGTTTTTGGTCGGTGGACTGTTCTCGGTCCAGACACTGAGGGGTTTAAAAACTCCAGCAGCACTGCTGTGTCTGATCCACTCTACACCAGCACAACACACACTAACACACCACCACCACGTCAGTGTCACTGCAGCGCTGAGAATGATCCACCACCACATCACACCTGCTCTGTGGGGGTCCTGAGCGCTGAGGAACAGGGGGAAGAGGGCTACAGAGGAAAGCGTTTCTCTCTCTTTCTGTCTCTCTCTGTCTCTCTGTCTCTCTCTGAGAGAGAGTGGTCAGTCCGGCTCTAATCGGAGTGGACGTTTAATCAAGGCTTTAAAAGCCTCTAACACAGGTAATTGATTCCTGACGTGGATCGACTCAGCCTCGGGAGAATTCCTGATTTGTGGACGTCTGGAAAAGTCGGCTTCCGCATCCGTGAGTCCTCGCTGTGGTTTGATCAGTTCAGAGTAACTTTCATCTGTCAGAAAGTGTATATTTCCACTTAATAATCATCAGTGATGTCAATCTAGAGCAGCTGCACATGAGCCTAGGTTCAACCCCACTACTGTACTCACGACTGCCATCAGATCCTCACAGCAATGTTCCAGCATCCAGCGCAAAGCCTTTACACATGAGGCTTTATTTTGAGTGAGTGAGCGGAGTGTGTTAAAAGCCTTTACTACTGCCATACACACACACACACACACACACACACACACACACAGAGTTTTGATCAAGGTTACATTCCTCGTCTGAAGTGTTTGTGGAGATGAAAAGAAGCTGAAAGTCTTTGAAGCTGATTTTCTCCTGCTGCATCCTCCCTTATCTCAGGAAAACCAGAGAGAGAGAGAGAGAGAGACAGAGAGAGAGAGAGGAGGGAGAGAGAAAGAGAGAGAGGAGGGAGAGAGAGAGAGAGAGAGAGACAGAGAGAGAGAGAGAGAGAGAGAGAGAGAGAGAGAGAGAGAGACAGAGAGAGAGAGAGAGAGAGAGAGAGAGAGAGAGACAGGGAGGAGAGAGAGACAACACCCTGTCTCTCTCTTTCTCTCTCTTGGTCTCTCTGTTTCTCCCTCCTCTGCTCTCTGCTCTCTCTCTCTCTCTCTCTCTCTCTCTGTCTCTCTCTCTCTCTCTCTCTCTCTCTCTCTCTCTCTCCTGGTTCTGGTGCTCACTCTGGGCCCTGGCTGTGAGCTGCTTCACACCGAGTGTCTGGATAAATCTGGTTCCAGCGCAGATTTAGCCTCAGAGTAAAAACCCCACCCTCTTTTCTCCTCCGTTCATCATCTGTCCATTTTTAAGGTCAGCGCTGCCGCTCCCCTCTCCATCACAGACTCCACTGACCCTTCAGCTCCGGGTCACGTGCAGTTCTCTGGACCGAGAGGGGGTCAGTAGTGGGGCTGTCCAGAACTTTACATATTCATATCGTCCTGGGGCGGGGCGTCCCTCGCCCCTCACCCCTCACCCCTCTCTACACCCTGCCCCTGAATCTGACTGATTTAAGCTTGTATTATGAAAAACTGTTCAGCCGCCATCTTCCTGCACATTTGTTTGGTCTGTAACCATGACAACGACACTCTGATTGGTCTGATTTGGACACAGCTGTAAAACACAGAAAATAGAAGCGTTTCTCCCCCTGAAGTGTGGCCCCCGTCTGTTTCAGGGCTGAGGACGGAGGGCTGTTTCTCCAGAGGAGGGAGGCGAGGGTCCTGTGTTCCCGCCTCAGCAGTGGTATTTATTTTGGGCTGAATGTTACCTGCGCTCAGGTGTGACGGTCATTAGTCTATCAGCTCGTGAGGGGAGTCACAGGAGACACTGGACTGACCTCTGGACAGTTTTAGAGGACACTGTGTTTTTAGTGGATTTCTGAACGTTTTTTGTGATTATTTTAAAATGTAGCCTCTATTTTGGTTAAAACTTCAGATAAAATGACCTCAAATAAACCATTTTCTGATAACACTGACCTCTCTCTCTGTCTCTCTCTCTTTGGTTGTCTCTGATGGTTTTGTTTAGGATTCTGTGCTCAGAGAGGGGGTGTGGTCACCATTCAGAAAGGGGGCGTGGTCACCACTCAGAGGGGCGTGGTCACCTTTTTGCCTTTTGACGGTGGTCACCGTCCACAACACTGCAGAAGACTCAGGAACTCAGGTGTTTATCGGGAGTTTGGAGAGACACATGCTACCATCGAGGTGACGTCTTTTTCGGGAAGTCCATGGTTGTTTCTGCAGGACGGTGCCGGGCCTCATTCTGCGTGTGCTCCAACAGTGCAACTCTGTAGACACTGAGTGCATGAGCGTGAGCGACCTGCGTCTCCTATGAGACAGAACTGAAGCCATTAGTCTCATCGGTTCTCAGTGGGGAGACAGTGAGCGGTGCGTATCCTCCGGAGTGAGAGAGGTCATTCAGGAAGAAGACAATGAAGAACGAGCGCAGAGGAAAAATGAGAGAAGCTGCTAAAAAAAGACACATTCACCTTCTACAGGAAACTGAGTCCTTTATAAATCACACCCCTCTCCCCTCCCTCTCTCTCTCTCTCTCTCTCTCTCTCTCTCTCTCATCCATCATCTCTGACAGATACACACCTCACTCACCTGTCCATCAGAGTGTTGACAGGAAAGTTCACTCTGAGGTCGGCTACAACAGGGGGATGGACAGAATCCAGTTTCCGTTCTATTTTTCCTTGGAATTGGGGATGAAGCAGAGAAAAACTGTACTGTACAGATATACAGCGCTTTAGCCCCGCCCCCTGAGTGCTTCAGCCTGGATTTGTTTCTAAATAAAGTGCAACATGGAGCAGCCAATCATAACACAGCTCATTTGCATAGAGAAGTTTTAAAAGCAATATCACAACTGTTCTCACAGCAAAACAAACTCCTTTCATTTGTGTTCATTCACAAACTCTGTGTCTTTTAAGGTGGAACTCCTGAATTTAGAGTCAGTTCCACCTTAAGTAATGTAACTGTAACAGTAAAAATAAGTCAGTGTTACCCCCCTATGGATCAGGAATAAAGCAACATCCTCATCTCGGTCGGTGCTTTTCAGCGTTTGGAGTCTCTCCACCGTCCAAACGCCATCTGAGAGAGAGGGAGTGAGAGACCTGAACTTGTTTAGACTGAGATTCTTAGTTTGTTTCCCATTTTACGGAGCCAGGGCTGTGTAAAAACACCGTAGCTTTTTGCAGCGCAAACTGAGCAGCGAATGGTGAGGAAATATTCTCTGAATTATATGAAAAGTCCATTGGATTAAAGTCGTGAACATCACCTTTAATGGAGGCTGTCAATCCGAAAACTCCTGTGACTGTTTCCGATAAAGTGGCCGAGAGAGAGATGGAGAAAGTGTAAGATTGCTGTTTCCAATAAAGTGGCCACTCAGTAGAAGTAAAGGCAGAGGAAAGATACATAAAAAAAGGAATTCTCATTAACGTCTCATTAGTTTCTCCAACACAACAATGAGATCAGATGGAGAGACAAAGGCAGGCTTCAGCAAATGACTCCTGTTTCTGAAACAGGTCTCCTGAGATAAAGACCTCAGTAACATCACAATTCTCACTGAGTTTTAGTGGAGATCTCAGTGAAGTCTCACACAGTGCTCAGATTTGCCAGATGAATAAACCCTATTCTCTCCTTTATCTCTCTCATGTCTCATGCCTGTTATCTCATTTTTGTCTCCTGAAAAAATTAACAGAATCAACATTTAGTCTTCTGAGCCATTACTGAGCAACCAGTGAGCAGTAATATTCTGGCCATTTTACAGGAAACACATACATTTCAAGTGAAAATGAACTGTGTTCCTCCGTCTCTTTAAAGTTAGAGGGAATTAAGATTTCCTCCTGTTCTTCTCTCTTCTACTCTCTCGTTCTGACAGGTTTAACCCTCCCTCGCTCCACTCGTTCGCTAATTGCCGCTGGGAGTCTGTCCGTCTTTGTGTCGGCGTGTGATGTAACCCGCGGCTTTGGTCTGGGGATAAAGATCCGGGCTCTGATCGTGTTTGATGGTGTTTGATGTTGTGGACCCGAGGCCCCAGAATAATTCAGCTCTGACACACTACGGTTTGGCGCCCCCTGTTGAGACCCCTGGGTTAATCCCCCTGTCCGAGGTTAGACAAGGTGGCGCAGGAAAGGTTAACATATTCACGGCGAGACGGAGCGAAATGCCAGCGTCGCTGTGGCTTCTCGTGTTGGGGCGAGTCGCGGGGGGAGGTCTTTCATCTGCTTCACTTAAACGAGCCGTCGTTTACTAACGAGCCGACACTGTTCTCACTGACGTCTGGTTCCATGGAAGAAACAGCTGTCACCGACCTGATGAAGTTTGAGGAATGGCATAATAACAGAAAATATATGCAGCAAGGTGGCGCTGCACTCCTCCTCGAGTCACTGTGAGGAGTGTTCTTTCTGTGTCTGTGTGGGTTTCCTCCGGGAGCTTGTCTTCCCTCCCACAATCCAAACACGTTGGTAGGTGAACTCTCTGTGTGTGTGAAACTGTTCACAGGGGTGAATGTGTGTGATGACTGGGTGAGTGTGTGATGACTGGGTGAGTGTGTGTGTGACAGGGTGAGTGTATGAGTGACAGGGTGAGCATGTGAGTAAAAGTGTGAATGACTGGTTATTGGGTGAGTGTGTGAGTGACTGTGTGAGTGACTGTGTGAGTGTGTGAGTGATTGTGTGAGTGACTGGGTGAGTGTGTGAGTGACTGTGTGAGGGAGTGTGCGAGTGAGTGTGTGTGAGCGACTGGGTGAGTGTGTGAGTGACTGGTGGAGTGTGTGAGTGACTGGGTGAGTGTGTGAGCGACTGGGTGAGTGTGTGAGCGACTGGGTGAGCATGTGTGAGTGACTGGGTGAGCGTGTGTGAGTGACTGGGTGAGCGTGTGTGAGTGACTGGGTGAGCGTGTGTGAGTGACTGGGTGAGTGTGTGAGTGACTTGGTGAGCGTGTGTGAGTGACTGGGTGAGTGTGTGAGTGACTGGGTGAGTGTGTGTGTGACTGGGTGAGCGGTTGTGTGACGGGGTGAGCGTGTGTGAGTGACTGGGTGAGTGTGTGAGTGACTGGGTGAGCGTGTGTGAGTGACTGGGTGAGTGTGTGTGAGTGACTGGGTGAGTGTGTGTGAGTGACTGGGTGAGTGTGTGAGTGACTGGGTGAGTGTGTGAATGACTGGAGGAGCGTATGTGAGTGACTGGGTGAGTGTGTGAGTGACTGGGTGAGTGTGTGAGTGACTGGGTGAGCGTGTGTGAGTGACTGGGTGAGCGTGTGAGTGACTGGTGGAGTGTGTGAGTGACTGGGTGAGTGTGTGAGTGACTGGGTGAGTGTGTGAGCGACTGGGTGAGTGTGTGAGTGACTGGGTGAGTGTGTGTGAGTGACTGGGTGAGTGTGTGAGTCACTGGTTGAGTGACTTGGTGAGTGTGTGAGTGACTGGGTGAGTGTGTGAGTGACTGGGTGAGTGTGTGTCTGACTGTGTGAGTGTGTCAGTGACTGGGTGAGTGTGTGTGAGTGACTGGGTGAGCGTGTGAGTGACTGGGTGAGTGTGTGAGTGACTGGGTGAGCGTGTGTGAGTGACTGGGTGAGCGTGTGTGAGTGACTGGGTGAGCGTGTGTGAGTGACTGGGTGAGTGTGTGTCTGACTGTGTGAGTGTGTGAGTGACTGGGTGAGCGTCTGAGTGACTGGGTGAGTGTGTGAGTGACTGGGTGAGCGTGTGAGTGACTGGGTGAGCGTGTGAGTGACTGGGTGAGTGTGTGTGAGTGACTGGTTGAGCGTGTGAGTGACTGGGTGAGCGTGTGAGTGACTGGGTGAGCGTGTGAGTGACTGGGTGAGTGTGTGAGCGACTGGGTGAGCGTGTGAGTGACTGGGTGAGCGTGTGAGCGACTGGGTGAGCGTGTGAGCGACTGGGTGAGTGTGTGAGTGACTGGGTGAGCGTGTGAGTGACTGGGTGAGCGTGTGAGTTACTGGGTGAGCGTGTGTGAGTGACTGGGTGATTGTGTGTGAGTGACTGGGTGAGCGTGTGAGTGACTGGGTGAGCGTGTGAGTGACTGGGTGAACGTGTGAGCGACTGGGTGAGCGTGTGAGCGACTGGGTGAGCGTGTGAGCGACTGGGTGAGCGTGTGTGAGTGACTGGGTGAGTGTGTGAGTGACTGGGTGAGCGTGTGAGTGACTGGGTGAGCGTGTGAGTGACTGGGTGAGTGTGTGAGTGACTGGGTGAGCGTGTGAGTGACTGGGTGAGTGTGTGTGAGTGACTGGGTGAGCGTGTGAGTGACTGGGTGAGCGTGTGAGTGACTGGGTGAGTGTGTGAGTGACTGGGTGAGCGTGTGAGTGACTGGGTGAGCGTGTGAGTGAATGGGTGAGTGTGTGAGTGACTGGGTGAGTGTGTGAGTGACTGGGTGAGTGTGTGTAATGACTGGGTGAGTGTGTGTGAGTGACTGGGTGAGCGTGTGAGTGACTGGGTGAGCGTGTGAGTGACTGGGTGAGCGTGTGAGTGACTGGGTGAGCGTGTGAGTGACTGGGTGAGCGTGTGAGTGACTGGGTGAGTGTGTGAGTGACTGGGTGAGTGTGTGTGAGTGACTGGGTGAGCGTGTGAGTGACTGGGTGAGCGTGTGAGTGACTGGGTGAGTGTGTGAGTGACTGGGTGAGCGTGTGAGTGACTGGGTGAGCGTGTGAGTGAATGGGTGAGTGTGTGAGTGACTGGGTGAGTGTGTGAGTGACTGGGTGAGTGTGTGAGTGACTGGGTGAGTGTGTGTAATGACTGGGTGAGCGTGTGAGTGACTGGGTGAGCGTGTGAGTGACTGGGTGAGCGTGTGAGTGACTGGGTGAGCGTGTGAGTGAATGGGTGAGTGTGTGAGTGACTGGGTGAGTGTGTGAGTGACTGGGTGAGTGTGTATATAATAATTGTCCAGTGCTTGTTTTCATATTTCACTCACATTAAGGCTGTGGCTCCTGGGTAAAAATCCAGAGCTCCTGTGACTCCTCAGACGCTCTGTGTCTCTGAGGGAAGCTCTGCTCCTCTCTCTGTGGCTGTAAAGTAAATAACTGCATTATTAGCCAGAGTTTGGGGCTCAGTCTGTGTTCTGAATGTAACCGCAGCCCCGTCTCCACGGCCCCGAGGCTTGTTTTTCCTTTTCTGGCTCCGTAAAGCGCTGGTTATTTTGCTCGGGTGATTTGGGACTCGGAGCTGGAGCCGGTCGGAGTCCTGGAGGAGACGAGCTGGAAAACGCTGAAACAGGTGAATTCAGTCTGAACACACTCCGCTCCCGCTGCTGCTCATGAATAGATTGAATAGATTTTGACTTCTGTATCGCAGAGAAAAGGCTGGGGAAGTGGGCTTTCATTCACACACACACACACACACACACACACACACACACACACACACACACACACACACAGGTTAAGACTAGCATAAACAAACAGAGAAATAGGTCCAAAATATTGAGTCTCTCCTGAACATTTCCACTGCTACAGTGTTACACCCCTCTGACTCATGTGCAGCTGCTCCACAAACCCATTTTACTATTCAGTGTGTTTCTAGGGAGAATATGGGCTCACGCTCTTTCCTCTCTCTCCCTCTCTCTGTGTCTGTGGACTGACAGCATGCTCCACTGGGAATTCTCCCAGCATTCCCTATGGCCTGTCCACACACACACACACACACTCACACACTCACACACTTGAATGTGCTTTGCTATTTTAAGGCTACTTTTCTATGGAAAGGGCAGCAGCAGAGCACACACATAAATCACCAACCAAGCACTGAGACAGCGTATAAGACATTTATATAGCTCACACACACACACACACACACACACACACACTTCAGAATGCATACCCACACATATCTGCCCAGGTGGGCCTTAAACACTGAATCAAAACTCAGACATTAACGTCATTATCTTACACACACACACACACACACACACACAGACACACACACACACACAAATCAACACAGACACCCCAATAAACACACACAGATGCTAACAAACACACACGCACTCTCTCTCTCTCTCTCTCTCACACACACACACACACACACTCTAACAAATACACACGAACAAACAAACAGACACACACACACACACACACACCACACACACACACACACACAAACAAACACACACAAATCAACACAGACACCCCAATAAACACACACATATGCTAACAAACACTCTCTCTCTCTCTCTCTCTCTCTCTCTCTCTCACACACACACACCCACACACACACCCACACATACACACACACACACACATACACACATCCTAAAATAAACACACACAGACTCTAAGAAACAAATGCCACACACACATTGTTTGTTTACGTCAGCTCTGGTCTCTTGCTCTCCCCCGTTACCCCTCTCCCACAGAGGCCCCTAGCTCCCCCTGGAGGAGGAGTTAAAAACCTGACTGCAGTAACTCACACAGAGCCCAGCGCTCCTCACCGCCGCCGCGAGCAGAAGGTGAATGAACGAGAGCGTGAAAACGTTAACACTACGCTAACTTGGCCTCCTCTGGAGTTTATACGGAGACGGTGAAGCTGTGAGGAACCCTGCTTTTGTATTTTACAAAGCATTCCCCCACAATACACCAGTGTACGGATTACAGAGTGTAAACACAGTCCTGGGTTTACCTTTTCTTCCGTTCTCCGCGACACCGTTCCTGAGAGCCACGACACGCGATAGTAATCACCAGATTTCACACTCTTATCTGCTCGAGACGATGCTAATCTCCACGTTGCGCTTCTTTGATGCTGAGAAACATGCGAGAAATATGCAAACGATGAGAGAGCTGAGGGTCTATGAATATTCATGCTGTATTTTTTAAGCTAACAGCTCTGGGGCCTGACTATACCACTTTGTAATTATAACACCGCTCTTAAGCAATGTGTGTGTGTGTGTGTGTATGTGTGTGTGTGTGTGTCAGAGAGAGGGAGGGTGTGTGTGTGTGTGTGTGTGTGTGTCAGAGAGAGGGAGGGTGTGTGTGTGTGTGTGTGTGTGTGTGTGTGTGTTTTCAGTTTAAAAGGCTTGATTTATTTACACAATATAGAATTATGCAGATTAACATCTTCCAGTGTGTAGCGCTAATGCGGCGCCTGACATTACACACGTATCCGAGAGCAGGAGTCGGGACGTGACGATAACCTGCTCACAGCTGTGCGCAGAGACGCAGGATATAAACAAAATGTCACCCGTCCCTGGACGCAACACAAACAGAATAACAGAGTCAGGAGTAATCCGTCAAACCCAGGCGCTAACACAGCCTCGTCTGCGAACCACGCGCCGGTTTCTACCTCGCCTTCCGGGGCTTTCTCTCCTGTGTGAGGCCTCTCTTTAAACTGGAGATACATTCTGTTCGTCACACACCGTTAATTATGTTTAATGATGAAAACAGTGATGACTACAACAGTACATCTTCTGAAGAACGTGTCTGAGTAGCTCATGTAGTTTTCCAGGTGGTTGCTATAGTGTCACTTAATGGTGTTGCTAAGCTGTTGCTATGGTATATATATTTTTTATTTTTTGTTTGTTTGTTTTTTTGGGATGTGGCTAGTTTGTAATTTTTGTATTTTAAGATGGTTACTATGTCAACCCAATTGGTTGCTATGGTTTTCCAAGCTGTTGTTAGTCTTTTCCTAGACAGTCTTTGTTGTATCTTTTGTGGTTGCTCTGACCTTCCTAGATGGTCACTATGGTATCCCAGATGGTTGCTATGGTGTCAATAGATGGTTATTATGGTATCCAAGCTGGTCGCTAGGATTGTCCTAACTAGTCACTATGCTGGCTACAGTAGTTGCTAGGTTGTTGCTCAGTTGTCACTGTTGTATCCTTTGCAGTTGCCAGGCAGTTGCTAGGTGGTTGCTAGGGTTTAGTTAAATGGTCATTAGAGAGTTAAACGATTGTCTCTGTTGTACCTTAAGCGGTTGCTAGGGTGCCACTTCATGGTTGCTAGGGTGTTGCTAGACGACTGAACCTCTGGGGGTTGCTAGGGTGTCACTAGGTGGTTGCTAGGGTGTTGCATGAAGGCCACTGAGGTGTCCCAGGTTGTTGCTAGGGCTAGTAAGATGCTGGCAAGGGTATGCAGAGCAACAGATGGTCTACAGTCTGTAGGTGTCGATCAACCGACAGACACTGGGCGGACAATGAGAGTAGAAGCGAGGTGTCTGTAATGTTGTGGCCGGACTGTGGAGGCTGGTACTTTGTAAAAGTCCCGGCGTCGGAGGTGAGTTATGCTCTTATTCCAGGACGAGGATAATGTGTTTTTACTGATGGAGATCTCCGTGGTAACGGAGGCGGTTAGTGATGGACGTCCGGAGCAGAGCGATGGCTGTGAGCTCTCATGCATTTAAACTGGGGTCATTAATATCCTCACGGCCCCCGGAGAGAATACCAAACACCAACAGCCCCCTTTAAACCTTTAAACTGCTCAGAGACCACCTTTAACACACACACACAAACTCTCAAACCTGTGTGTCTGTGTGTAAATTAGTGTTAGCGTGTGTGTGTGTGTGTGTGTATCTAAAGGTAGCGCTATGTGGTGAAGTTTTATATTTCTCTGGAGGGATGAAAGGGTGCTGCAGCTATGCTAATGCTAATGCTAATGCTGAGGATGAAACGGAGGTGCCGGAGTTGACTGAAGAGCAAAGGAACGCGGTTCCACCTGGTTCTCAGGGTTCTTAGGATGAGGAACACGTCCCTGACTCAAATTAGCGCCAGGACCACAGCAGCATGATGTAGCGCTAACCCTGCATTTATCCAGCGGCAAGAAGATGAGAACACCATGAAGAGTCAGAGAGGTGTTCCTCTCACACACTGAACACGGTTCTCACTCACTCACTCAGTCACTCACACACTCAATCACTCACACACTCACTCAGTCACTCACTCACTCAGTCAGTCACACACTCACTCACTCAGTCACTCACTCACTCACTCAGTCACTCACACACTCAATCACTCACACACTCACTCAGTCACTCACTCACTCAGTCAGTCACACACTCACTCAGTCACTCACTCACTCAGTCACTCACTCACTCAGTCAGTCACTCAGGTCCAACAGAGGCACGGGTCCTGAGAACATTTACAGAGAGAGCAAGACTGAGACAGGGACGGAGACTGAGTCCATCTGACTCTGAGACAGAGACAAGGCAGAGTCCATCTTACCCTGAGACTGAGACTGAGTCTACCTGACCCTGAGACGGAGACAAGGCCAAGTCCACCTGACCCTCAGATGGAGACAAGGCAGAGTCCACCTTACTCTGAGACTGAGACTGAGACTGAGTCCATCTGACTCTGAGACGGAGACAAGGCCGAGTCCACCTTACTCTGAGACTGAGACTGAGTCCATCTGACTCTGAGACGGAGACAAGGCCGAGTCTACCTGACCCTGAGACGGAGACAAGCTGAGTCTACCTGACCCTGAGATGGAGACAAGGCCGAGTCCACCTTACCTTGAAACGGAGACAAGGCCGAGTCTACCTGACCCTGAGATGGAGACAAGGCAGAGTCCACCTTACCCTGAGACTGAGACTGAGACAAGGCTGAGTCCACCTTACGCTGAGACGGAGACTGAGTCCATCTGACCCTGAGTCGGAGACAAGGCCGAGTCCACCTTACCCTGAGACGGTGACTGAGTCCATCTGACCCTGAGATGGAGACAGGACTGAGTCAAAGTGAGAAGGTTCTCTGAATGAGGAACATTAGAGTTACTGTCCCAGTCTCAATTAGATATTGTTGCAGTGTTCACAGACCCACTGTTCTAGACATTCCAGATGTTCTAGATGCTGGTTCTTGCCTGTGTCCATGTGATTAAGTGCTTCAGAGATCTGTGTGGAGACTTGGCAGAGTTCTGCAGTAACAGCAGGCTCCAGGATCCGGGAGCAATTACCCAACCACAGCTCCATCCGTCTTCTCCCGGTCCGAGCCGTTAAATATGTTTAGCTAATTACGCTAAATTAATGAGGAGCTGTGGTTCTGTTCACCAAGAGTAATGACCCGCACCGAGCAGAGACACGGAACCGGCCCAGTCCACCTTAAACTGGTTCACTTTATCAGAAACACCCCCCCTCTACTGACCCTCAATGGCCACTTTATCAGAAACACCCCCCCTCTACTGACACTCACTGGCCACTTTATCAGAAACACCCCCCCTCTACTGACCCTCAATGGCCACTTTATCAGAAACACCCCCCCTCTACTGACCCTCAATGGCCACTTTATCAGAAACACCCCCCCTCTACTGACCCTCAATGGCCACTTTATCAGAAACACCCCACCCTCTACTGACACTCACTGGCCACTTTATCAGAAACACCCCACCCTCTACTGACACTCACTGGCCACTTTATCAGAAACACCCCCCCCTCTACTGACACTCACTGGCCACTTTATCAGAAACACTCACCCTCTACTGACACTCACTGGCCACTTTATCAGAAACACCCCCCCCCCTCTACTGACTCTCACTGGCCACTTTATCAGAAACACCCCCCCCCCGTTCTACTGACACTCAATGGCCACTTTATCAGAAACACCCCCCTCTACTGACACTCACTGGCCACTTTATCAGAAACACCCCCCCTGTACTGACACTCACTGGCCACTTTATCAGAAACACCCCCCCTTCGACTGACACTCACTGGCCACTTTATCAGAAACACCCCCCTCTACTGACACTCACTGGCCACTTTATCAGAAACACCCCCCCTGTACTGACACTCACTGGCCACTTTATCAGAAACACCCCCCCCCTCTACTGACACTCACTGGCCACTTTATCAGAAACACCCCCCCTGTACTGACACTCACTGGCCACTTTATCAGAAACACCCCCCCCTCTACTGACACTCACTGGCCACTTTATCAGAAACACCACCCCTCTACTGACACTCACTGGCCACTTTATCAGAAACACCCACCCTCTACTGATACTCACTGGCCACTTTATCAGAAACACCCCCCTCTACTGACACTCACTGGCCACTTTATCAGAAACACCCCCCTCTACTGACACTCACTGGCCACTTTATCAGAAACACCCCCCCTTCTACTGACACTCACTGGCCACTTTATCAGAAACACCCCCCCCCCCCCTACTGACACTCACTGGGAACTTATCAGGGTGTTTCTGATAAAGTGGCCAGTGAGAGTCGGGGGGTGTGTATATGTTGTTACTGATTGTGAAACAGTGATGTGTTACATTAATAAGAACCATTCAGAAAGGTCCATTAAACCTGGTTCTAGTTCTGAACCCTGCAACAAGTCACCAGTGACGTTGAGTGGAGGGAGAGAGAGAGAGACAGAGTTTTTCGTTTCTAATTAAACGCTTGATCTCCTCGTATTAATGGAGCTGAAAATGAGCCCCGTCCCCTGGAATTGTCCCCGTCCTCGGAGACGAGAGACGCAGAAGGACAATAAACACACACCGCAATAAACAACAACACACCACTGAAATTCATCACCAACAGGAAAAAGCATCTGCTCTCTCTCTCTCTCTCTCTCTCTCTCTCTCACACACACACACACACCTGAACACAATCAGTGCACACACACAGAACCAGAAGCACAGGCCACTATAATGGAAACACCTCTCCTGCACCTGCAGTACCTGTACTACAAGAAGACAAGTGTTTCCAATAAAGAGGCCTATTGGTGTGAGGACAAAGTCATGTTCTGTGTCCGAAACTGTGCCCTATGCACTACATAGTGCACTATTTTGGGGTTCCGCCATTTTGTAGTAGTGTTCGAACACATAGTGGACAGTTTTCAGTGCACTCAAACAATCCCACAATGCACTGCAAATAGTAGTGCACAACCCATGTACACTAGCAGATATCAGATTACCCATAATCCACTGTGTTGTTTGGTTAAAAACCCACATGAGGTAGTGTCCAAAATCATTCACTAGCCTCCTGACTTCAGCTCTCTATAATAGTGCACTATGTAGTGAATAACACAGGGAGCAGTGAATAGGGAGCCATTTCAGACACAGAGATGGTTTCCAATAATGTGGCCAGGGTGGGTAACTACAAGGATGTTGCTTCCAACCTTAAGGTGGATTTACAGATGTATTAATTAGAGTACAGAACTGTTAAGGTGGAACTATAGAGATATTAAAAAGACCTGAGAGATGTTAAGCATGGTACAGAGATGATAAGGTGGAACTAAAGAGCTGTTAAGGTGGAACTACAGAGATTATTAAGAAGAGTACAGCGCTGTTAAGGTGGAACTACAGAGATTATTAAGAAGAGTGCAGAGTTGTTAAGGTGGAACTGCAGAGATTATTAAGAAGAGTACAGAGCTTTTAAGGTGGAACTACAGAGATTATTAAGAAGAGTACAGAGCTGTTAAGGTGGAACTACAGAGATTATTAAGAAGAGTACAGAGCTATTAAGGTGGAACTACAGAGATTATTAAGAAGAGTACAGAGCTGTTAAGGTGGAACTACAGAGATTATTAAGAAGACAACAGAGCTGTTAAGGTGGAACTACAGAGATTATTAAGAAGAGTACAGAGCTGTTAAGGTGAAACTACAGAGATTATTAAGAAGAGTACAGAGCTGTTAATGTGGAACTAGAGATTATTAAGAAGAGTACAGAGCTGTTAAGGTGGAACTACAGAGATTATTAAGAAGAGTACAGAGCTGTTAATGTGGAACTACAGAGATTATTAAGAAGAGTGCAGAGCTGTTAAGGTGGAACTACAGAGACTATTAAGAAGAGTACAGAGCTGTTAATGTGGAACTACAGAGATTATTAAGAAGAGTACAGAGCTGTTAATGTGGAACTACAGAGATTATTAAGAAGAGTGCAGAGCTGTTAAGGTGGAACTACAGAGACTATTAAGAAGAGTACAGAGCTGTTAAGGTGGAACTACAGAGACTATTAA
Source organism: Hoplias malabaricus (assembly GCF_029633855.1). Lineage (NCBI taxonomy): Eukaryota > Metazoa > Chordata > Actinopteri > Characiformes > Erythrinidae > Hoplias > Hoplias malabaricus. The sequence continues at coordinate 18,620 of NW_027100895.1, forward strand.
GAAGAGTACAGAGCTGTTAATGTGGAACTACAGAGATTATTAAGAAGAGTACAGAGCTGTTAATGTGGAACTACAGAGATTATTAAGAAGAGTACAGAGCTGTTAAGGTGGAACTACAGAGATTATTAAGAAGAGTGCAGAGCTGTTAAGGTGGAACTACAGAGATTATTAAGAAGAGTGCAGAGCTGTTAACGTGGAACTACAGAGATTATTAAGAAGAGTACAGAGCTGTTAAGGTGGAACTACAGAGACTATTAAGAAGAGTACAGAGCTGTTAATGTGGAACTACAGAGATTATTAAGAAGAGTACAGAGCTGTTAAGGTGGAACTACAGAGATTATTAAGAAGAGTGCAGAGCTGTTAAGGTGGAACTACAGAGATTATTAAGAAGAGTGCAGAGCTGTTAAGGTGGAACTACAGAGATTATTAAGAAGAGTACAGAGCTGTTAATGTGGAACTACAGAGATTATTAAGAAGAGTACAGAGCTGTTAAGGTGGAACTACAGAGATTATTAAGAAGAGTGCAGAGCTGTTAAGGTGGAACTACAGAGATTATTAAGAAGAGTGCAGAGCTGTTAACGTGGAACTACAGAGATTATTAAGAAGAGTACAGAGCTGTTAATGTGGAACTACAGAGATTATTAAGAAGAGTGCAGAGCTGTTAAGGTGGAACTACAGAGACTATTAAGAAGAGTACAGAGCTGTTAATGTGGAACTACAGAGATTATTAAGAAGAGTACAGAGCTGTTAAGGTGGAACTACAGAGATTATTAAGAAGAGTGCAGAGCTGTTAAGGTGGAACTACAGAGATTATTAAGAAGAGTACAGAGCTGTTAAGGTGGAACTACAGAGATTATTAAGAAGAGTGCAGAGCTGTTAAGGTGGAACTACAGAGACTATTAAGAAGAGTACAGAGCTGTTAAAGTGGAACTACAGAGATTATTAAGAAGAGTACAGAGCTGTTAATGTGGAACTACAGAGATTATTAAGAAGAGTACAGAGCTGTTAAGGTGGAACTACAGAGATTATTAAGAAGAGTACAGAGCTGTTAAGGTGGAACTACAGAGATTATTAAGAAGAGTACAGAGCTATTAAGGTGGAACTACAGAGATTATTAAGAAGAGTACAGAGCTGTTAAGGTGGAACTACAGAGATTATTAAGAAGACAACAGAGCTGTTAAGGTGGAACTACAGAGATTATTAAGAAGAGTACAGAGCTGTTAATGTGGAACTAGAGATTATTAAGAAGAGTACAGAGCTGTTAAGGTGGAACTACAGAGATTATTAAGAAGAGTACAGAGCTGTTAATGTGGAACTACAGAGATTATTAAGAAGAGTGCAGAGCTGTTAAGGTGGAACTACAGAGACTATTAAGAAGAGTACAGAGCTGTTAATGTGGAACTACAGAGATTATTAAGAAGAGTACAGAGCTGTTAATGTGGAACTACAGAGATTATTAAGAAGAGTGCAGAGCTGTTAAGGTGGAACTACAGAGACTATTAAGAAGAGTACAGAGCTGTTAAGGTGGAACTACAGAGACTATTAAGAAGAGTACAGAGCTGTTAATGTGGAACTACAGAGATTATTAAGAAGAGTACAGAGCTGTTAAGGTGGAACTACAGAGATTATTAAGAAGAGTACAGAGCTGTTAATGTGGAACTACAGAGATTATTAAGAAGAGTACAGAGCTGTTAAGGTGGAACTACAGAGATTATTAAGAAGAGTACAGAGCTGTTAAGGTGGAACTACAGATAGTATTAAGAAGAGTGCAGAGCTGTTAAGGTGGAACTACAGAGACTATTAAGAAGAGTACAGAGCTGTTAATGTGGAACTGCAGAGATTATTAAGAAGAGTACAGAGCTGTTAAGGTGGAACTACAGAGATTATTAAGAAGAGTACAGAGCTGTTAATGTGGAACTACAGAGATTATTGAGAAGAGTACAGAGCTGTTAAGGTGGAACTACAGAGATTATTAAGAAGAGTACAGAGCTGTTAATGTGGAACTACAGAGATGATTAAGAAGACAACAGAGCTGTTAAGGTGGAACTACACAGATTATTAATAAGAGTACAGCGCTGTTAAAGTGGAACTACAGAGATTATTAAGAAGAGTACAGAGCTGTTAAGGTGGAACTACAGAGATGATTAAGAAGACAACAGAGCTGTTAAGGTGGAACTACAGAGATTATTAAGAAGAGTGCAGAGCTGTTAAGGGCGAACTACAGAGATTATTAAGAAGAGTACAGAGCTGTTAAGGTGGAACTACAGAGATTATTAAGAAGAGTACAGAGCTGTTAAGGTGGAACTACAGATAGTATTAAGAAGAGTACAGAGCTGTTAAGGTGGAACTACAGAGATTATTAAGAAGAGTACAGAGCTGTTAATGTGGAACTACAGAGAAGACTACAGATATTTTTACCTGATTTGACCCAGAGCTTTACCTCACTGATCTGGGTGTAATGTTGTTATTAATCATTACATCCCTCCCTCCCTCCCTCAGTATCTGCACAGGTGTCCTGATCATTGCTGGTTTAACCGCCCACTCTCTCTCTGTCTCTGGCCTCCAGCTCCTGACCTACATCATCAGGAGGTTACAGTGGACACTTCAGCAACATTTACTTTTCCTTTTCAGCCTTAAATCCCTCCAGCACACACACACACACACACACACACACACACACACACACTTTCTGTACGGAAAGCTTTTAATAATCAGTATCTCTGTAATTGATCAGGGCTCAGTACGTTGTGCTCAGGGCGGTGTAACTGTGACAGTGGCATGAGCTAGAGCCACATCCCCAGTACTGCAGCTCAGTGCTGAATCAGCACCTACACACACACACACACACACACACACACATACACACACACGGGTCCTGTGTCCAGTCTCAAGTGTGTGTTTTAATTGGTGTGTGTAGTTTTTTTTTTCTCGTTTGTGTGTGTGTGTGTTTGTGTGTGTGTGTGTGATTAATGGTGTCTTATTCTGGGTTGAGAGCAGAGCTGCTCTAATCAGCACTTCATCTGCCCTCCGAGACTCAACAGCTGAGTCAGACACACACATACACATACACACACACACACACACACACACACACACACACACACACACACACACACGCACGCACACACACACACACACACAGAGACACACAGTCACACACACACATACACACACACACTCACACATACTCACACTCACACTCACACACATTCATGTACATAACAGTACATGAATGGGGAGTAATGTGTAACATATTGCAGTAATTTCACTATTTTCTCTTCTCATCTTTTCTCTTCTCATCTCTTCTCTGTCACAGTTCTCTTCCCTTCTGCCCTTATCATCTCACCCATCTCTTATCATTTCTCTTCTCTTCTCTTCTCTTCTCTTCTCAGTTACTCTGATGAATCTGCAGTTTTCTCTCCTCCCTCCATCCTCTTCTCTGTGATCCAAGGGACATGAATAATTGACTACTGTTTAGAGCACTGTGTGTGTGTGTGTGTGTGTACATGTGAGCATTTGTCACTTTTTGGGATCTGAATCTAAATCTGCTGTGAGGATCTGATGGTGTCCATACTCATAATCACAATGATTACACACACACACACACACACACTCTCTCTCTCTCTCTCTCTCTCTCTCTCTCTCTCTCTCTCTCATAAGGCATATCACGTCCTACTGACTCAGTCCCTTTCTTATGCACCTTATCTCACACACTTCCATCCTCTACTCTGTAAATACACAACACAACTGCTGTGTTCCGTAAGTGAGTGTGTGAGTGACTGGGTGAGTGAGTGTGAGAGTGACTGGGTGAGTGTAAGAGTGACTGGGTGAGTGTGAGAGTGACTGGGTGAGTGTAAGAGTGACTGGGTGAGTGTAAGAGT
>NW_027100895.1:27500-52500 GCF_029633855.1 Hoplias malabaricus
GGGCTCCAGAGTGTAATTCACTTTCACAGCACCGTCCTGAAATCAGGGGGAGGGGAGAGTTTCCTACCCTCCTCTGATCGTCACATCGCTCAGTTCTGTCCTTTAAAAGATACGTAGTGCAGTTTCTTCAGTGCTGAGCCTCAAGGAGCAAAGACAGAGGCTCTGTTCACAAAGAGTTTGAAGCTGCAATATTAAGGTTAAAATATTCCTTACTGTTACTTTAAGCTGTGAGTCAGCCAGAGGGGCGTGAAGCCCAGGAGCGTAGGGCTGTGGAGCAGTGATGGAGCTCCAGCACCTGACCTCAGTGGTGGTTATGTGGCTGGATGCCATCAAATCCTCACTGTACTGTGGTGAGAAAACAGTGGAGAACCATGGTGCTGATGTCTTTCAGTGTGTGGATTATAAGCGATTAAAAGAAAGGTCCAGCACGGTGAACAGTGACTGCTCTGCAGCAGCTGCATATGAGCGGAGTTGGCGGCAGGGTCCTAAAGCCCCTCAGCATCATGCGGTGGAACAGTGGAACTGTGTTCTCTGGAGAGATGGAGCTCCAGCGTCAGAGTCAGACCTCACGAATGTGTGTCCACTTCTGAAAAGGCCAGTGCATGTTTATCTGATCGCATTTTCCACTGCAGCTCAGCGTTTCTGCAGCAGAGAGAATTAAAGGTGCCATACTCCCTTCTTCTCCACAGTGGAACACAGTTCTGTTTCTCAGTGAAACCCCACAGCAGTGTTCTCCCCCTGTGTAAACAGCCCCTGTTCAGAACGCCCGCTTTCAGCACCTGTTCCTTTAAATGATAATGAGCCGCTCGCTGTTCACCCCGACCCCGAGCGCACAGCAGTGAGGAGCGAGGAGCAGAAGCTCTGGTTTTTAGCCGTTTTCACTCTGTTCTCTTTCTTCTCCGTTTTTACTCAGTGCTCTTATTTCTCCGCGCTCGTTGTGTCTGTTTTGCTGAGTTTAACCTCGTCTTTGCGCTCTCACATAAACACGGGTCCAGCGCTGTGATTGGACAGACTCAGACGAGGGGGCGGGGCCATTCTAAAGTCTCGGCACTTGACGTCAGAAGCGGAGCAGAATCAGAACGACTCGTTTTACCCCGTGTTTCTGACTCAGGCAGCGCTCAGAGAACTACAGATCCACATATTTCCTGATTTCTTTATAATATGTGTTCTTATAAATGAGAAAGATCAAAGGCAACACATCAGCGTTGATTATTAATGAGAGCGTTAATGAGGTTTTATTTGATATACGTTTCTATACAAATATCAGACAGAATACACAATGGCTGTGAGTAACTCTGGGTTAAGGACGTCCTCCTCGTCTTCAGACTCAGACTGGGACAAAGAGCGAGACAGAGTTTGCAGAAGTGTTTCATGAAACAAAATAACAACAATAACACTTTATTTTGAAGTTTTTCAGGTTCTAGATATTGACCAGACACAAACTCCAACAACAGGCAATAATTTTAGAGAAATATACACCGTTCAAATTAAATCACTCTGAAAGGTTCAATTAGTGACAAATGTCTCATCAGCATCAATGCCCCACACTCACCCCGTCACTCACACATTCACCCAGTCACTCACACATTCACACAGTCACTCACACGTTCACTCACACATTCACCCAGTCACTCACACACTCACCCAGTCACTCACAGACTCACTCACACATTCACCCCGTCACTCACACATTCACCCAGTCACTCACACATTCACACAGTCACTCACACATTCACTCACACATTCACCCAGTCACTCACACACTCACCCAGTCACTCACAGACTCACTCACACATTCACCCAGTTAATCACACACTCATTCACACATTCACTCACACACTCACCCAGTCACTCACACATTCACCCAGTCACTCACACATTCACCCAGTCACTCACACACTCACTCACACATTCACCCAGTCACTCACACATTCATCCTGTCACTCACACATTCACTCACACATTCACTCAGTTACTCACACACTCACTCACCCAGTCACTAACACATTCACTCAGTCACTCACACACTCACTCTCACACTCATCCAGTCACTTACACATTCACTCACTCACTCTCACACTCACCCAGTCACTTAAACATTCACTCAGTCGTTCACACACTCACTCTCACACTCACCCAGTCACTCACTCACACTCACCCTGTCACTCACTCACACACTCACTCTTACACTCACCCAGTCACTCACACATTCACCCAGTCACTCACACACACATTCACCCAGTCACTTACACATTCATTCAGTTACTCACACACTCACTCTCACACTCACCCAGTTACTCACACATTCACTCAGTCAATCATACACTCACCCAGTCACTCACACACTCACACACTCACTCTCACACTCACCCAGTCACTCACACACTCACCCAGTCACTCACACACTCACTCAATCGCTCACACACTCATCCAGTGTATATCTAGAACCTCCTGAGATATATGGCTATGTTCTAACACTAGAACCCTATTGGACAGTACAGGGTAACTGACTCAGAGCAAACTGAACTGTACTCGGAGTGGAGCTCACTCTAATCTGGTTAATATCTAGAACCTGAGGCTCTGCTGAAGAACCCTTCATCAGCAACACGCTCCGGGGCACATTTGGCAAAAAGAACATGTACCGCCCACTTTCGGACGCTGTTTTCTGATTGGCCAGAGTCCGTGTCACATACAGTAGCAGTCAAAAGCTGGGACACACTTTTGTTTTGTTTTTCAAATCAAATAAATGATTACAGCAGCTGTTTTCCATAACGTCTCTGTGGAAGAACTTTGACCAGACCCGTGGGAGCTCTGGAGCAGCTGCACATGAGCGTGCCCAATGCCAAGAGTCATCCAGAGGGGTCTAAAGCCCTTCCATACCAAAAGCAGTGGAGAAACATTACGATGAGCTGGGATCCTTCATCAGTACGTGACTCTCTGTCAAGTTTGTGTCTGAGTGGCATCAAAACCTCACAGCAATGTTCCTACATTCCCAGAAGTGTCCAGACTCGCTGCTTTAAAGAGAAGAACATACCCCACACTCCTGATTACTGGACGGGAAGCGGGGTCAACTGTGTCCAAAGCTTTGGCGGCTACTGTAGGTTCTAGATAGGATAGTGTTCTATAACTGTGGAGCAGAAAAGCATGTATAGAAAAGTGCATAACTGTTAGAACACACCGCACCAGCTTTTCACTCTCATCCCTTCATTCAGCGATCACCAGAAAAACCAGTGACCACACTGGCGTCCACCGCACGCTTTCTCCGACAATAAAGACGTTACATTATAATCATGATCTGTACAATTCAAAGAGCAAAGGAACAACGGTTCTCGATATTAACAGGCTGAAATTATACCCTCCTCCCAGGTGGTCCCTTAGAACCGGGAATCAACTTCGAAACGAGCAGATGCTCCATCCGTGGTGGGCCTTATCCTCTTGGTCCATCTCTCTCCGTCTGCTGGCCGTTCCGCACGCTTGAATGTTTTTCTCGTTCAGAATCCATCCAAAAAAAAAGAAGCACAGGACAAGAACTGGGCCTCACTGCGAGCAGACAGAACGTGGAGAAAGAAAAGTAGAGGAAATTATAAACAAGAACATCCCTCACAAAAATCAACGGCAAACAGAAAGGATTCCCCAAAGATTCCTGAAAGATTCCCAACAGATTCCCAAAAGATTTGTTAAAGACCAGGGTCTGGAACTGACTTGACAGGTGAAACAGATCACAGAGGTACAATCAAGACATCCGTGAGAAAATACGCTGTACATGAACCTCCATTAAAGCCGCTGGGCCTCGGTGCTCTGAGTCCAGGGTCGAGTTTCAGTTTATTCCCAAGAATAAACGTCTTCCGTCTCGGATACGCTCCTCCGGCTCTGTCCTTCCTCCGTGTCTGTCTCAGCTCTCCGCTCCTTCTCCTCAGGTTTGGACAGAAATAAAGCTGCAGTCATAGAGAGAGGACAGGCAAGGACAGGCGAGGACAGGAGAGCATAGAGGTGGGTCTTGTTGAAGGTTCTGTTCGTCGAGTCCCGTCCTCCGCCCTGTTCCTCTTAGGTTCTCTCAGATGGAGAAGTGTGCGATGGAGATGATCATCCACAGGATCCAGGCACCAGCGCTGAGGCTCAGAACTGGGCTCTGGTTGTTTGGATCCAGCTCCTGCACCACTGTGTTAGGCACCATCATCTACTCCAGGAGAGAGAAAGAGAGAGAGAAACAGAGAGAGAGAGAGTGAGAGAAGAATATGAATGAACAGAGCTAGGATAATAAGTCAGGCTCTTTTAAAAATGCTTCAGTGATACAGGGATTAAGGGTGGTCTTTAAGGGCGGTCTGTAAGGGTGGTCTTTCTGAGTGGTCTTTAAGGGTGGTCTTTTAGGGCTGTCTGTAAGGGTGGTCTGTAAGAGTGGTCTTTCTGAGTGTTCTTTAAGGTTGGTCTGTAAGGGTCGTCTTTTAGGGCAGTCTGTAAGAGTGGTCTTTCTGAGTGTTCTTTAAGGGTGGTCTGTAAGGGTGGTCTTTTAGGGCTGTCTGTAAGGGTGGTCTTTAAGGGCAGTTTGTAAGAGTGGTCTTTCTGAGTGTTCTTTAAGGGTGGTCTTTTAGTACTGTCTGTAAGGGTGGTCTTTTAGTACTGTCTGTAAGGGTGGTTTATCTGAGTATTCTTTAAAGGTGATCTTTTAGGGCTGTTTGTAAGGGTGGTCTTTAAGGGTGGTCTGTAAGAGTGGTCTTTCTGAGTGTTCTTTAAGGGTGGTCTGTAAGGGTGGTCTTTTAGTACTGTCTGTAAGGGTGGTCTATCTGAGTATTATTTAAGGGTGAGCTGTAACAGTGGTCTGTAAGGCTGCTCTGTATGAGTGGTGTGTAAGGGTGGTCTGTAAAGGTGGTCAGTAAGGGTGGTCTGTAAGAGTGGTATGTAGGGGTGGTCTGCAAGGGTGGTCTTTTAGGGCTGTCTGTAAGGGTGGTCTTTAAGGGCAGTCTGTAAGAGTGATCTTTCTGAGTGTTCTTTAAGGGTGGTCTTTTAGTACTGTCTGTAAAAGTGGTCTATCTGAGTATTCTTTAAGGGGGGTCTTTTAGGGCTGTCTTTAAGGGTGGTCTGTAAGAGTGGTCTTTCTGAGTGTTCTTTAAGGGTGGTCTGTAAGGGTGGTCTTTTAGTACTGTCTGTAAGAGTGGTCTATCTGAGTATTCTTTAAGGGTGAGCTTTACCAGTGGTCTGTAAGGGTGGTCTGTAAGAGTGGTGTGTAAGGTTGGTCTGTAAGAGTGGTGTGTAAAGGTGGTCTGTAAAAGTGGTCTGTAAGGGTGGTCTGTAAGAGTGGTGTGTAATGGTGGTCTGTAAGAGTGGTGTGTAATGGTGGTCTGTAAGAGTGGTGTGTAAAGGTGGTCTGTAAGGGTGGTCTGTAAGAGTGGTGTGTAAAGGTGGTCTGTAATGGTGGTCTGTAAGAGTGGTGTGTAAAGGTGGTCTGTAAGAGTGGTGAGTAATAGTGGTCTGTAAGGATGGTCTGTAAGAGTGGTGTGTAATGGTGGTCTGTAAGAGTGGTGTGTAAAGGTGGTCTGTAAAGGTGGCCAGTAAAGGTGGTCTTTAAGAGTGTTCTTAAAGGGTGATAATTAAGGGCAGTCTTCAAGGAGGACACACTCATTTCTCATTTCTACAGCAACATTTTAACGTTTTAAGTCACTGCAAACTGACCTTGAAAATAAAAACAGGAAAATGCTCCATCTGCAGTGAAGAGGAGTCGACTCCCAGAGATTCAACTCTCTGAATCACTGTCTGACAGTTGATATGAGCGACTCCCAGACACTGGAAGAATCGATTTGTTGGGAGTCGACTCCTCTTCACTGCATTTTCCTGTTTTTAATTCCTTGTGATCTTCTGTTTTTAAAAAACGGGTCATTAGTTTTCATTTGTTGAAAAGTGCAAAAACGTGTTGTTTTAGTTTCCATCTTCGAATGATTATTTTATTTAGTTCACGTCTAGTTTTGTGACAAGCAGGTCCTCAGTGAATATACTATGTCATATGTTTCCCTTGTACCTCCCGGTTCTTTACCTCACACATGAAGTCTTTGGAACGAATGCAGGGTTCTGGGATCTCCTGTTAAAACAGAACACAAGAACATAACACAGAGAATCAGCACAGGCGGTCACCAGGCCCAACGTGCCCACCAGGGGGAGCTAAAGCCCCACAGCACTCCGTGTGCTTAGGGCTGTTGCAATAACTGCAACACTGTAATATTTTTCACGTTTTGAGATGACACCAGATACATTTGGGGGGTGGGGGGCTGTGGGAGTGGGAAAGAGACCGGGGAAAAGCGTGTAGAGCCGTGCAGAGTCGAGGCGAGTCGATGTCATGCAGTGGAAAAGCCCTATTAGACGAGATGGCAGAATGGTTGCTGTGAAATGGAGAAGCACATTGAATTTGAGATGTCATCTGGATCATCCAGCTCTCGAGAGCCCAACTGCCTCCAGCAGCCTCCGAAGGAGCACAGGCCGGTTCCCGGTGACAGTGAGGAGAGTAGCACTAGGATCAAGATAAATGAAGTAATCTGAGGGCGGTAATTTCACACATCGCAGTGTTGAGTTAAATGGCGGCAGGGGGAATTCTTTCACCATCAGATCCTCACAGCAATGTCCTCCCTAGACCAATAGGTCTTTTTTCTTTAATCTGGACACTGCAGAACGGTTCTGGAGCTGAATTCCCGACTCCCACGTATCCATTAAACCCGACTGCAGCTCTGATCCGACCCTCGGCCGCAGACAGCTGTCTGACATTTACAGTGAGACCACCGGGGCTTAGAGAGGAGCCCCCGGAAATAGAGCAGGAGACGGAGCAGAACCTGAATGTCCAATCAAGCCAAACCCTCCAGGATCCCCCTCACTGTTGCTCTGTTGCTCTGCATACTTAATTACCCCCCACTCTCCCCCTGTTCCTCAATGCTCAGGACCCCCACAGAGCAGGTGTGATGTGGTGGTGGATCATTCTCAGCGCTGCAGTGACACTGACGTGGTGGTGGTGTGTTAGTGTGTGTTGTGCTGGTGTAGAGTGGATCAGACACAGCAGTGCTGCTGGAGTTTTTAAACCCTGTGTCCACTCTCTGTCCACTCTGTGAGACACTCCTCCCTCGTTCCAGCAGTGAGTGAGTGGACACAGGGTGGTCGGAGGGTGTATAATCTCCAGTAGCAGTGTGTGGAGTGTGGAGTGATGTATGTGTTTGTTTGTGAAGTCACAGAGCTCTGTTAGATGCCTGTGTCTCTGCAGCTGACAGTGTCCGTAAATGTCCTCAGCCTCGGCGCAGAGCTCCAGTCAGACGGCCTCTCAGGTCGGTGTGACGCAGTCCGCGGGGAATTAGCGCAGCGTCCCTAATGCATCGAGCTCGAGGCCAAATTCCACTCAAACACCCTCACATCCGTCATCATCTCCACCTCTTATTAAACCAGAGACAATCCAGGGCCATTACAACAGCCTCGGAAAGTGAGTGCATTTTAAGAGCCATTAAAAAAGCATTGCTCTTTTCTCTCTCTCTCTCTCTCTCTCTCTCTCTCTCTCTCTCACACACACACACACACACACACACAAACACACACTCTTTCTCACTCTCTCTCTCACTCTCTCTCTCGCTCACTTTAGCACAGAAAAACATGATCAGAAACCTCTCTTTTAGAGCTCCGACCACTGCAGCCTACAGCTCCTGGAGAGTGTTTCCAATAAAGTGGCCTCACAATAGAAGTGCAAAGAAAAACTGGCCACTTTATCAGAAACACCCCCCTCTACTGACACTCACTGGCCACTTTATCAGAAACACCCCCCTCTACTGACACTCACTGGCCACTTTATCAGAAACACCCCCCCTCTACTGACACACACTGGCCACTTTATCAGAAACACCCCCCTCTACTGACACTCACTGGCCACTTTATCAGAAACACCCCCCCTCTACTGACACTCACTGGCCACTTTATCAGAAACACCCCCCTCTACTGACACTCACTGGCCACTTTATCAGAAACACCCCCCTCTACTGACACTCACTGGCCACTTTATAAGAAACACCCCCCCCCCCCCCTACTGACACTCACTGGCCACTTTATCAGAAACACCCCCCTCTACTGACACTCACTGGCCACTTTATCAGAAACGCCCCCCCTCTACTGACACTCACTGGCCACTTTATCAGAAACACCCCCCCTCTACTGACACTCACTGGCCACTTTATCAGAAACACCCCCCTCTACTGACACTCACTGGCCACTTTATCAGAAACACCCCCCTCTACTGACACTCACTGGCCACTTTATCAGAAACACCCCCCTCTACTGACACTCACTGGCCACTTTATCAGAAACACCCCCCCTCTACTGACACTCACTGGCCACTTTATCAGAAACACCCCCCCTCTACTGACACCCACTGGCCACTTTATCAGAAACACCCCCCTCTACTGACACTCACTGGCCACTTTATCAGAAACACCCCCCCTCTACTGACACTCACTGGCCACTTTATCAGAAACACCCCCCCTCTACTGACACTCACTGGCCACTTTATCAGAAACACCCCCCTCTACTGACACTCACTGGCCACTTTATCAGAAACACCCCCCCTCTACTGACACTCACTGGCCACTTTATCAGAAACACCCCCCTCTACTGACACTCACTGGCCACTTTATCAGAAACACCCCCCCTTCTACTGACACTCACTGGCCACTTTATCAGAAACACCCCCCCCCTTCTACTGACACTCACTGGCCACTTTATCAGAAACACCCCCCTCTACTGACACTCACTGGCCACTTTATCAGAAACACCCCCCCTCTACTGACACTCACTGGCCACTTTATCAGAAACACCCCCCCTCTACTGACACTCACTGGCCACTTTATAAGAAACACCCCCCCCCCTACTGACACTCACTGGCCACTTTATCAGAAACACCCCCCCCCTTCTACTGACACTCACTGGCCACTTTATCAGAAACACCCCCCCCCCTACTGACACTCACTGGCCACTTTATCAGAAACACCCCCCCCCTTCTACTGACACTCACTGGCCACTTTATCAGAAACACCCCCCCCCTACTGACACTCACTGGCCACTTTATCAGAAACACCCCCCCTCTACTGACACTCACTGGCCACTTTATCAGAAACACCCCCCTCTACTGACACTCACTGGCCACTTTATCAGAAACACCCCCCCTCTACTGACACTCACTGGCCACTTTATCAGAAACACCCCCCCCCCTCTACTGAAACTCACTGGCCACTTTATCAGAAACACTCCCCTCTATTGACACTCACTGGCCACTTTATCAGAAACACCCCCCCTCTACTGACACACACTGGCCACTTTATCAGAAACACTCCCCTCTACTGACACTCACTGGCCACTTTATCAGAAACACCCCCCCTCTACTGACACTCACTGGCCACTTTATCAGAAACACCCCCCCTCTACTGACACACACTGGCCACTTTATCAGAAACACTCCCCTCTACTGACACTCACTGGCCACTTTATCAGAAACACCCCCCCTCTACTGACACTCACTGGCCACTTTATCAGAAACACCCCCCCTCTACTGACACTCACTGGCCACTTTATCAGAAACACCCCCCTCTACTGACACACACTGGCCACTTTATCAGAAACACTCCCCTCTACTGACACTCACTGGCCACTTTATCAGAAACACCCCCCCTCTACTGACACTCACTGGCCACTTTATCAGAAACACCCCCCCTCTACTGACACTCACTGGCCACTTTATCAGAAACACCCCCCTCTACTGACACTCACTGGCCACTTTATCAGAAACACCCCCCTCTACTGACACTCACTGGCCACTTTATCAGAAACACCCCCCCTTCTACTGACACTCACTGGCCACTTTATCAGAAACACCACCCCCCTTCTACTGACACTCACTGGCCACTTTATCAGAAACACCCCCCTCTACTGACACTCACTGGCCACTTTATCAGAAACACCCCCCCTCTACTGACACTCACTGGCCACTTTATCAGAAACACCCCCCCTCTACTGACACTCACTGGCCACTTTATAAGAAACACCCCCCCCCCTACTGACACTCACTGGCCACTTTATCAGAAACACCCCCCCCCTTCTACTGACACTCACTGGCCACTTTATCAGAAACACCCCCCCCCCTACTGACACTCACTGGCCACTTTATCAGAAACACCCCCCCCCCTTCTACTGACACTCACTGGCCACTTTATCAGAAACACCCCCCCCCTACTGACACTCACTGGCCACTTTATCAGAAACACCCCCCCTCTACTGACACTCACTGGCCACTTTATCAGAAACACCCCCTCTACTGACACTCACTGGCCACTTTATCAGAAACACCCCCCCTCTACTGACACTCACTGGCCACTTTATCAGAAACACCCCCCCCCTCTACTGAAACTCACTGGCCACTTTATCAGAAACACTCCCCTCTATTGACACTCACTGGCCACTTTATCAGAAACACCCCCCCTCTACTGACACACACTGGCCACTTTATCAGAAACACTCCCCTCTACTGACACTCACTGGCCACTTTATCAGAAACACCCCCCCTCTACTGACACTCACTGGCCACTTTATCAGAAACACCCCCTCTACTGACACTCACTGGCCACTTTATCAGAAACACCCCCCCTCTACTGACACTCACTGGCCACTTTATCAGAAACACCCCCCCCCTCTACTGAAACTCACTGGCCACTTTATCAGAAACACTCCCCTCTATTGACACTCACTGGCCACTTTATCAGAAACACCCCCCCTCTACTGACACTCACTGGCCACTTTATCAGAAACACCCCCCCTCTACTGACACACACTGGCCACTTTATCAGAAACACCCCCCCTCTACTGACACACACTGGCCACTTTATCAGAAACACCCCCCCTCTACTGACACTCACTGGCCACTTTATCAGAAACACTCCCCTCTATTGACACTCACTGGCCACTTTATCAGAAACACCCCCCCTCTACTGACACACACTGGCCACTTTATCAGAAACACCCCCCCTCTACTGACACACACTGGCCACTTTATCAGAAACACCCCCGGTGTGTGGATGTGGAGGTGAATGGATGAGATCTCAGGAGAGAGGATGGAGCGGGGGAAGGGTGTAATTTCTCTGTTTGTTTATTTATCGGGAGAATGTGGGAGAAATGAGCCACAGCGAGCGATGGACAGCTTCCCAAATGTCTCCAGTCCCCTCCCCCTGGAGCCGTCTCTAATTATAAACTTCCTGCTCCAATAGTTCCTGTGTTGCTCGACGGATAATTAGCATTTCTGCCATAAATTAGAGCCACCTCTTTCTCTCTCTCACACACACACACACCGTCACACACTGCTGCAGCAGTTCTCTGGAATCAATACACACTCTCCAGAGGCATCGACGCATTTTTCAGCCCGTCCCTCTACGCATTGTTCTCGCTACGTTCCTCGTTTTTCTTCTGGACGTTAATTAGAGGCACATCAGCTCAGAGGGACCGCGGCTCACGCTGCGATACAGGCGTTACAGCACCCAGGCGTTTCTGATAAAGTGGCCAGGCAATTAAGGAACGAGGTTGGTATTTCAGATAAAGCGGCCAATCATTTAATGTATAGGGTTGTGGTTTCCAATAAAGTGGCCATTTAGTTTAAGAACAAGTTAGGTGTTTCCGATAAAGTGGCCAATCCCTTAAAGTACCAGTTAGGTGTTTCTGATAAAGTGGCCAATCCCTTAAAGTACCAGTTAGGTGTTTCTGATAAAGTGGCCAATCCCTTAAAGTACAAGTTAGGTGTTTCTGATAAAGTGGCCAATCCCTTAAAGTACCAGTTAGGTGTTTCTGATAAAGTGGCCAATCCCTTAAAGCACCAGTTAGGTGTTTCTGATAAAGTGGTCAATCATTTAAAAAGTGATAGAGTGGGTTAGTGTTCTCCTCCGAGCGTGTTGAGCTCTAGTGATAGGATGGACTAGTTTACATATAAATACCATGGGAAATAAATAGACAGCCTTGTGCTGTGATTGGTTGAAGGGCTCATTAGCATATCTCTGTGTTGGTGCTGATGGGTAATGGCCCCCTGGTGCAGAGCCCTGGGGGATTGTGGGAGTTAGAGGACACTGACCTCGCCCGGCGCTCCGGTGCTGTTGGGTCCAGGGGTCCGGGGCTCCACGCTGGGGTCAGGGAGGGAGGAGGGGCTGGAGAACGGGGTTTCGATTTTAAACATCCCATAACCAAACGCCAAAATTGCATTCTCTGTAAACAGCAAACAAACAAACAATAAACAAACAAACAAACAACACCCTTATTAGTCTCTCTCTCTCTCTCTCTCTCTCTCTCTTTCTCTTTCTCTCTCCATTACTCTCTATCTCTCTCTTTCACTCTCACTCCATTACACTCTCTCTCGCTCTCTCTCTCTCCATTACACCCTCACCCTCCCTCTCTCTCTCTCCCTCTCTCTCTTTCTCTCTCTCTCTCCCCCCCTCTCTCTCTCTCTCTCTCTCTCCCTCTCTCTCTCTCTCTCAGATGACACAAGTCTCCAGATAGTCTCAGAGCTGTGGATTAATCTCAGTCTGTTTCCCATCAGTCGCTCTCTCAATGCAAACTCAGCAAGAAAACAGTGGAATTGAAAAAACAGATGGAAAGAGAGACAGAGCGCTTGGCTGCACTCGTTTATTAAGACTTTCCTCCGGCGACGAACAAGAGCGAGTATCTCTCAGTGAGACATGGGTCTGTTTAGAGCCACATTATAGGAGCGCTGTATCTCTCTCTCTCTCTCTCTCTCTCTCTCTCTCTCTCTCTCATTGCTGTGAAAATCCGATAGAATTCCCTCCAGAACCATCTGGGATCCTGAACCAGGATCTGACCTGGATGAATGCTATCAGATCTCACAGCCATGTTCCAGCCCTCAGTGTCCACAGTGGGCTCTGTGTCTCATGCTCCCTCTGGTGGTGAGACATTTCTGAGCCGTGCTGACCCTAAAGTCCTGGACTTACGCAGACAGGAATTCTGGTTGAAGTCTCTCAGAAATTTCTCACACTCCTCCTCTTTATTCCCACTGTTCTGGCAGCTGCACCACGGAGAGATGGAGAATTCCTCGTGGTCTGAGTTCTCGTAGTTCGGAGTCATCTCCGTCCCTGAGGTGGAACAACAACACAAAATCAGAACCAAGACCGACATTGACATTATTGATTTATTACTTCTGAGAAACTTCTGAGAAACATTTAGGCAGCATTTTATATACATGTGAGAAATGCTGGAGAAATGTTTGAGAAACATTTTAAAAAGCAATGAGAAACTTTTGAGAAACCTCTGAGCATCATTTTAGAAACATGTGGGAAATGCCTGAGAAAGCTGTGAGAAAAACCTGAGAAACATTTATGAAATATTTTAGAAATTTCTGGAAAACGTATGAGACGACTCTGAGTAACTTTTGAGAACATTTTGAGAAACATCTCAGAAAACATTGAGCAACATTTTAGATGTCACTACAAGAAATTATAAGCATCCTCTGAGAAATTTCTGAGAAACATCTGAGAAAGCTCTTGGAAACATCTTAGAAACATTTGAGAAACTTTTAAGAGACCTCTGAGAAACTTTTGAGAGACGTCTGAGAAATATTTGAGAGAGCTATGAGAAACCTATGAGAATGTACTGAGAAACAGGTGAGATATCTCTGAGAAACAGAGATGCCAAAGATCTGGATGACCTAGTTAAAGATGATGGATGAATGAGTGAACGTCTAATGCCCTGCTTTATGGACATTTACTATGTCCTCAGTAGGGACAGCAGGGGACACTGACCCATACTGTCCCGAAACATTCAGCACCCGAGGGGTCAGGGAGGAACCGAAGGACAACAACATGCACGGAACGCTGGGTAATATGCTAATGATATGCAAATTAGACATCACTGACATGATCCAGTGACCTTTTGAGCAGCAGCCGTTCACAGAAAACACTCCGACATAATGCAGTACTCTCTCTCTCTCTCTGTTTCTCTTTCTGTCTTTTCCTCTTTCTTACTGTCTATCTCTCCAGTTATTTTCCTCCCTCCCTTCCTCTCTGTTAGGATTGTAGTGTATGAGTCTGGGTTTTATTGAGAGTGTCATTTTGGTTACTGGGAGGAGTGTGTGTTGTAGTGGGCAGAGTCTGTGTTTCATTGGGTGGGGTTGTTGTTTTGGCTGTTATTTGTGTTGTACTGGGCGGGGTTTATGTTGTACTGGGAGGGGTTTGTGTTGTACTGGGAGGGGTTTGTGTTGTACTGGGAGGGGTTTGTGTTGTACTGGGTGGGATTTGTTTTATACTGGGCGGGTTTTGAGTTGTACTGGGCGGGGTTTGTTTTGTACTGGGTGGGGTTTGTGTTTCACTGGGCGGGGTTTGTGTTGTACTGGGCGATATTTGTGTTGTACTGGGAGGAGTTTGTGTTGTACTGGGCGGGGTTTGTGTTTCACTGGGTGGAGTTTGTTTTGTACTTGGCGGGTTTGTGTTTCACTGGGTGGAGTTTGTGTTGTACTGGGCGGGGTTTGTGTTGTACTGGGCGGGGTTTGTGTTGTACTGGGCGGGGTTTGTGTTTCACTGGGTGGAGTTTGTGTTGTAATGGGAGGGGTTTGTGTTGTACTGGGCGGGGTTTGTGTTGTACTGGGAGGGGTTTGTGTTGTACTGGGCGGGGTTTGTGTTGTACTGGGCGGGGTTTGGGTTGTATTGGGAGGGGTTTGTGTTGTACTGGGCGGGGTTTGTGTTTCACTGGGTGGAGTTTGTGTTGTAATGGGAGGGGTTTGTGTTGTACTGGGCGGGGTTTGTGTTGTACTGGGAGGGGTTTGTGTTGTACTGGGCGGGGTTTGTGTTGTACTGGGAGGGGTTTGTGTTGTACTGGGAGGGGTTTGTGTTGTACTGGGCGGGGTTTGTGTTGTACTGGGAGGGGTTTGTGTTGTACTGGGAGGGGTTTGTGTTGTACTGGGAGGGGTTTGTGTTGTACTGGGAGGGGTTTGTGTTGTACTGGGAGGGGTTTGTGTTGTACTGGGCGGGGTTTGTGTTGTACTGGGCGGGGTTTGTGTTGTACTGGGAGGGGTTTGTGTTGTACTGGGAGGGGTTTGTGTTGTACTGGGAGGGGTTTGTGTTGTACTGGGAGGGGTTTGTGTTGTACTGGGAGGGGTTTGTGTTGTACTGGGCGGGGTTTGTGTTGTACTGGGCGGGGTTTGGGTTGTATTGGGAGGGGTTTGTGTTGTACTGGGCGGGGTTTGTGTTTCACTGGGCGGGGTTTGGCCAGTACAGTATCTCAGGAGATTTGTAACAGTAGCATTAACAAACTCTACAGCTGCAAACATTAATAATAATGTAAGAGTGCAGTAATAACAGTGTGATATCATTAATGAGAGTAATAAGGAGCTGTATATCTGACCGATGAGTCCGGTGTAGGCAGTGAGACAGGTCTGATAGTCGTCGTTGGGACACAAGCTCATAAAGTCACTGGTCATCTGACAATTTGTGTGGAAATCAGCCAGTCTCGACCTGTCAGAGAAAACACACACAACAACAACATTAAACTCTCTCTCTCTCTCTCTCTCTCTCTCTCTCTCTCTCTCTCACACACACACACACACACACATAAACACACACACACACACACACAAGAATACACACAGGAATATCCTCTACACTCTGCTGGGTGCAGTGAGCTGAGAAGTGGACAGCACATGGGTCAGAGGGCAGCATGTGTGTGTGTGTGTGTGAGAGAGAGAGAGAGAGAGAGAGAGAGAGAGAGAGGGAGGGAGGGAGGGAGGGAGTGTTTACGCCTGAAGACAATGCTAATCCTCCGTGGATGGACTTCAGTCTTTAACCGTGTTTATAACTGTCTCCCTGTGTTTACACATCACTGACCACTCACCGGACACCACTGAGTCATTCTCTCTCTCTTCCTCTGTCTCTCTCTCTCTTTCTCTTTCTCTCTCTCTCTCTCTCTCTCTCTCTTTCTCTAACTCTCTGTCTCTCTCTCTTTCTCTAACTCTCTCAGTCTCTCTCTCTCTCTCTCTCTCTCTCTCTCTCTCTCTCTCTCTTTCTCTAACTCTCTCAGTCTCTCTCTCTCTCTCCCCACCTCTTCCTCTCTCTTTCTCTCTCATCTTTGGGCTGTGGATCAGTGGAACTGTGTTCTCTGAACTGATGAAGGTCCATCCAGTTCCTTTGGGATGATTTGAGATCCAGAAGGGATTAGCACCCAACAACACTAATGTTTCTGTGTCCGAGTGCCATCAAATCCTCACCGCAGTGTGTCAAGAGTGTAGTGCAGTGTGTTCCTGTCAGAATAAGGATTGCTGTTGGAGTAAAATCCTGTTAGTGTCTCGTCCAGAACAGCGGGGGCAGCGGTGAGTAAAGGTGAGGGTCAGGAGGTTTGGTCCTGACCGCGGTGTGTCATTTGGAGCTGGACTTTTCAACACTGCAGGGATTTCTCTGTCTGCTCCAACCCACGGCTTTCCCACCGCCCCGAGCTCAGCCTCCAACCACGAGCACCAGCAGACGCTTCAAAATGATACACCACCTCTGTAGAACCCAGTTAAACAGCAGGGGGCGTCAGTGGTGTTTGTGGTCGGTGAAATGGTGATACGGTCAGTTACCCCGTGTTTATAGACCCTGGTGTGTGTGGTAAAACACATGCTGAAGTTTTATGAACTCCACACAGATGGAGGAGACAGAATGCTAATGCTAACAGCTAGTGAATCACTCGCTAACACTGACAGCATTGTGTTTACTATTTACATAACATTGTTTATTATTTACAGCTGTGTTTACTATTTACATAACATTGTTTATTATTTACATAACATTGTTTATTATTTACAGCTGTGTTTACTATTTACATCACTGTGTTTAATATTTACATACCATTGTTTATTATTTACAGCTGTGTTTACTATTTACATCACTGTGTTTAATATTTACATACCATTGTTTATTATTTACAGCTGTGTTTACTATTTACATCACTGTGTTTATTATTTACATAACATTGTTTATTATTTACAGCTGTGTTTACTATTTACATCACTGTGTTTAATATTTACATACCATTGTTTATTATTTACAGCTGTGTTTACTATTTACATCACTGTGTTTAATATTTACATACCATTGTTTATTATTTACAGCTGTGTTTACTATTTACATCACTGTGTTTATTATTTACATAACATTGTTTATTATTTACAGCTATGTTTACTATTTACATCACTGTGTTTATTAGTTACAGCTGTGTTTAATATTCACATACCATTGTTTATTATTTACAACTGTGTTTACTATTTACATCACTGTGTTTACTATTTACATAACATTGTTTATTATTTACAGCTGTGTTTACTATTTACATCACTGTGTTTACTATTTACATAACATTGTTTATTATTTACAGCATGGTGTTTACTTTATTACAAGGCTAATTAATTCTTAACAACAATTCAAATTAATTCAAACTCAAATTAAAAGAGTTAAAGTCTTAAAATCAGCATTGAATTTCATCCAATGAGAATTGAGTTCTCTGTGGTATCTAGGCAGACTCAGACGGGGGAGCTCTCTTATTGGTTGGAATCTCCAGAGCGAAACTGAAGCTCTTACAGGACTGACTCTCAGCCGAGTGACAGGAACCTGTCATGGTTTGAGTTGTAGAGGAGCCATTTTGGGTAGAATCTTTATTCTAGAACTTCCTGGGTGTTCTAGATATGTTCCAGAGTGTGAAAAGGAAAGGCAGAAACAGAATAGCTTCGAACAAAACATAGAAATCCATGGTTAAATCCAGAAAACATAGCTTTAGTGCTAATCTAGTAGTAGAAATCCCACGGGGGCGCTAGCAGAAATCAATATAACAGCAGAGGTCCACAAGTGGACATTTACAGCCCTGGTTCTAATAGTCGCGCTCCTTCATCGTTCCATAAACGAGTGATGGATGAGTTTATGGTCCTCCACCCGCGGCCCGTGCTAACGAGCGCTTCATTATACAGCCATTATCTGGAGTCTATGAGGCTTTAGAGGAGCCGGGTCCAATTAGCGGCGCAGACGCAGACTCGCGAGTTCATTATAAACACTCTGTCAGGTGTTAAAGCAGACGCTGTCCGTCATTACACTGTAGCTCCACGCCTGTCTTCCTCCGCCTGCTCCTCCACAGCCGAGGACTCTATTCCTGCGCTAAGCCCAGAGTTATTGACCGAGTGTCAGATTTGTTTTCTCGCTCAGGCTCAGCTCTAATAAGATGATCACAGATGAGTCTGAGCCTCGACGGCCGACTCAACCTCAACCTCAACCTTAGCCTTAGCCTCAGCCTCAGCCTCAGCCTCAACCTCAACCTCAACCTCAGCCTCTCATGACCAAGTGAGTCCTAACCAAGACTGGGGCACATAGACTTCAAGTCAAGTCTGAGACAGGGACATATCCAGTGTGAGTCAAGAGTCTCGACCGAGTCTGAGTCAAGGGTCGCAACTGAATCTGAGTCAAGAGTCTCAACCAAATCTGAGTCAAGAGTCTCGACCACATCTGAGTCAAGACTGAGACAGGGACACATCGAGTCTGAGTCAAGAGTCTCGACCACGTCTGAGTCAAGACTAAGACAGGGACACATCGAGTCAGAATCAAGAGTCTCAACAGAGTCTGAGTCAATAGTCTCGACCACGACTGAGTCAAGACTGAGACAGGGACACATCGAGTCTAGACCAAAACACATCCATTCCTAGTCAGGGAAGAGACTGTGACACATCGAGTCTGAGTCAAGGATGAGACTGAGACACATCCAGTCAGAATCCAGTCTGAATCAGAATATGTAGAAAGGCCTGTTTCATTCTGTTTGTTTGTCTCCACAGTCCTCAGACGTAGGTGCTACACCCAGCTGGTCCCGACCCAACCAACCAAAATGGACCAGACCGCGGGACAGAGGCAGGGCCGAGTCAGAATGGTGTTGAGACTGGGACGGTGTGAGAGATCTACAGCAACACAATGAGATATTACACTGTTCGAAAAATTTGTGAATTTTAAACTTAAACAGATGTTGATTTGTGTCACATTTCCTCCCTCAGCTCTCACTGTGTGGGTGGGGCATTCCTGGGGGGTGGGGAGGGGGTATGGGGAGGTCACTCAGGGCAGAGACCACCAAACAAGAGCTGGTGTGTTTCCACTCAGCGTCTCATTACACGTGGAGGAGTGTAGTCCCTCAGAAAATTCCACCTTAAATAAACCTCTGTTGTTTTCTCCCCCAGAGTCTTACCTCCGCCTTAAATCTGATTCAGACAGACAGGGGACTGGTGGGGATTAGAGACAGTGTGTGTGTGTGTGTGTGTGTGTGTGTGTGTTCTTGCATTGAAAATGCGGCCCTTAATTAGCATAGCGCTAAAAATTCAGCCCAGATTTACATCACTAATTACACCTCAGACACACAGGGAGCTCGACCTCGACATCATCCCCGCACACACACACACACACACACACACACACTCACTCTCTCTCTCCACACCTCACTGCTCCAGCCACACGACGTACAATAAAACTCTTCTCATAATAAAGCTCTAGATTAGCATAACCACTGCATTAACACCTCCGTCTCATTCATATCACACTCCCTCGTCTTCCTGAAGACTTCACAAACGTCCCTCAGCCGCAGTTCAACCATAAAGCAGTGAACAGCAGCCCCTGTCGTCATGGCGACCGTGCTAAACGCCAAGCGTGGGCTAGAGGGGCGTAACCCCACCCAGCGTGGGGCTGTAGAGCTGGAGCAGTGGAGCTGTGCCCTCAGGAGAGAAAATGGCAGCATTCTCACCCCAGTCCAGCAGGGGGCCATAGCACCTCTTAAAGAGAGACATCAAAACACCAGAGGGAGTGAGGAGTCTATGATAAAGTAATGTTACACACTGCGCGGTACCTGCCGCTGTGTCTCAGGATTGTGGGGAAGAGTGAGGGTGTTACTTTAGGAGTTAAAGGAGATGTTGACCTTTTCTCTTTCTTCCTCACCGCCCTGCGACAGGGAGCAGATATTGCTCTGAAATATCCAGTTATTTTCAGAGCCTGGTCACAGCGAGATACAGTCACAGTGAAATGAGTCAGTGCAGAGGAGTCGACTCCCAAAGATTTGCTTGAGTCGACTCGGTCTGTTGTAGAGGTTTTGGTGGCTGTGTGTGTAGATACAGAGCCGGTGGTCCCTGTAATGCGCTTTTATTTCTGATTCTGCCAGGTTATTCACCACTGTTGTGTGCCATCAAATCCTCACAGGTATGTTCCAGCAGAGAGAGAGGAGAGGAACACACTCCTGATAAATGCCCTTTATTCATTAATGCAGGATTAATACAGTGGACAGTGCTGACCGAGGGGTTTGGATGGAGGAGTGTGTCCTGCTTTTAAAAACAGTCACGTTTCATCCCTGGCCGTTAGCCAGACGTTCTTGGACAGCGTGGTCTTGAGCGCTGAACTGGAACGCCGTTCCGGAACACTGTTCTGAGGGCATTACCTCATCTCTGGGGTCTGGACATCTGCCGTTCATCTGCTGCTGCGTTCACAGCTGATAAAACAAACAACAGGAACGTGAAAACGTGACGTGTTCTGGACAGATGTATGTCCCAGTGTTCGGACGCTACTCTGCCGGCCAGCAGGGGGCGATAAAAATCCCGAAACACTGCCAACAACATGTTCCTCCTTTAAAATGATCGGAAAAACTTAATTCTCCTCACTTTTACAGAATAAAAGTCTCTAGAGGTGCTGTAAAAACAAGCTTAGCGCAGGGAGGGGTGTCAGAGCACAGGTGGGACGTTAGGACCAATCACAGAAGGGGGGAGGAGTCTGAATCGGTACGGGACTCTGTATTGTTCAGCAAGTAGAGCACCATGATCTGAGCGCTGGTTATAAAGGGTCACCTCTGCGCGTGTGTGATGGCCTTAACTCTGATTGGTCGGAGCCTGATTGGTGTGATGCTAACTTCTAACTAAAGGCGCTACAAAGGGTCATTTGAGCGATGCCATAGAAGAATCACTTTCGATTCCATTAAAAACTATGTACAAAAGCGGTTCCTCTACTGTAACAAACGGGACATTGTACAGAACCCTGTTCTCAAAGGTGCTAGATAATACCATCTACAGCATATTCTCCATCAATCTGAAGAACGCTTCACGCTGCAAAGAACTCTTTAGTCATGCAATTCCATACAGAACCATGTTCTTAACTAAAGAACCCTTGTAGAACCACCATTTTTAAGTGTGTACTGAATACCATCACAGTGAGAGTGTTTGCCCCCACGCCCCTCCCCTGTTCCCGCTTCAGACGGCGTGTGGTACCCTGCGTCTCGGTTCACGCCGGTCCTAATGACCCGCAGCGGCGCAGTCGATGGAGTCGGTGTGGAACGGTGTTCCACTGAGCTCAGGAGGCGCTATCTCCCGGTCTCAGTGCAGAGGAGGAGCAGTGTGTGTGTGTGTTTATCTGGACTCTAATCACCTCTCGGCTCCGCTACATCGATCGGCTAATGAAGCAGAGGGAACCTGACGTCTTATTTGTTTAGCGGCTCCTCGGGGAGCGCTGACCTCACGGTCCTTTAACGGCTTCAGAAGGTTTCAGACGCTGTTCGCCTCCTGTTCCCTCCGAAAGGAAGGGTTTTAATCTGGAGTTTGCAGGAGGGTGGTCTCTACTCTCCTGGCGAGGCTTTAAATCCATCGTCGGAAGATTGCTGCGAGGATCTGAAGGCCATAAACATTAATGAGCTCTGGATTCAGGGTGTCAGACGGAGCTCCGCAGCCTGCTTTACACCCCTCTGGTCCACACTTGGCATTGAGGAATGTGTGGTGTAGCTACGTGAAGATCTCTGGGTTGTCTGATATCGCTGAGCTAATCTTCTTCATTAAATCCAGAGCCGAGTTTATCGCCTTAAACACATCCTCCGCAGAGAGCTTTTAAATCACACCACTCCACCTTAAGAGCGGCTGCTAAAACCATTAATATTTAATATGGTTCCACCTTAAATGACCTTAACTGGCACGTCTGTTTCTATAGCGCAGACTTTCCCACCAGGGTCTGGATTCAGGATTGTTTTTCTAGATGGATTCGACTTACGTCATTGCCACAAACCTGGAGCAGGTGCACATGAGCCTGAGGTCACTGTGCTCAATGCCAAGAGTCTGCCAGTGGGGTATAGGGCCACAGAGAGAGGGAGGGGGAGGGGGAGAGAGTTTCAAGGACAGTGTAACTGCAGTAATTCACTGCTCTGTGCGGAGAGGGTCTTGTCGTCGGGGGGAGGGGCCGAGGGTTGCTGGGGGGTGGGGGGTGGAGGGTTGTTGGCGTGGAGCGCTCTGAGAAATGGAGATGGAGATAAAGCATGTGTTTAGCGCTCGCCGGGACTCCTCCATTAAACCTGAGAGCAGACTGCACTCCAGAGACTCAAATTACACCCTGTCAGACCCCCAGAGCTCCACAGACCCTCAGCTCTCCCTCTCGTCTCTCCCACTTGTCTCCCGAGAACTCGCGAGTCCTTTCGTTCTCACGAAAATGAAGAAAAATCTCGGCTCCAGAGCCGGCTCTCGGCCGTAATGGGGAACTAACAGCCCCTCGGTCCAGTAGTGAAGGACAGGACGGTGACCAGGGGTCACACACACACACACACACACACACACACACGCTATCTTTATAAACGTGTCTGTGGGGCTCTCTAGTTCACAGCTGACAGCCACGAAAACTCTGTTCCACTGCAGTCTCCGCATTTCAGCAACTCATTCATTCATTCATTCATTCATTCATTCATTCATTCATTCATCTGTTAGCACTTCATCTTGTTCAAGGTCTGGTGGTCCCAGACTCTACCCAGAATAACTGTGTGTGTGTGTGTGTGTACTCTAGTCCTGGCTTCAGCCTTTTGCCCTTCAGCTCAGAACAAATCCATCAGTACTTAATTGGACAGTGTGTATGTGTCTGTGTGTGTGTGTGTGTGTGTGTGTGTGTGTGTGTGTGTGTGTGTGTAGGAACATATGGTGCTGCCTCAGGCGTTGAGTTTTTACTGTAGAAACACACACACACACACACACACACACACACACACACACACAGAATCTACATTGATATTAAGGTGGAATTATACAGATATTAAGGTGGAACTGGAAAAACATTAAGAAGGCAGTGTAGAGACATTAAGGTAGAACTAAAGAGTGCTTAAGAATATGACAGGGGTATTAAAGAGGAATTAAGGTGGAACTACAGAAATGTTTAGGAGACATTACAGAGATTTTAATGTGGATCTAAAGAGTTATTAAGAATATGACAGGGATACTAATGAGGAATTAAAGTGGAATTATGGAGAAGTTAGATCTCGTTCCTGACTCGGGTTGTAGCTGCTCTGGAGCTGAGAGCGGCGTGAGATCAGAAATGAAGCAAATGAAGGAAATAAAAGAGTAAAAAATAAACACGCCTCAGCGAGAAATCCCAAGAGAAAGTGATGACGGTCGGAGTTCTCACCGTTTCACAGCGCCGCTCCCAGAGGGTGCTTTTAATAGCATCTCAAAACTTTACGGCGGCTCTTTGTAACTCAATATTAAAATGTTACACAAGGCGTAAAGTCAACAGCGGCTTTATGAAAGAGACGGCGTGTTTACGGTTGCCAGATACTTCACAGAGGCCTGTGAAACACACCCTGACATGAAGCTGCACTGACTTTCTTTTTCGAATCAAAGGAAATTTAAGGAGGCGAATGTTCCGCAGACGTTTGGGAGACAGTTCTGGTTCCAGCTGAAAGTAACACGGGGAACGCTCTGGAGCAGCTGCACATGAGCCTCAGGTCTTCTGTTTATGAACCCCTCCCGAGTAATGGGTGGCTTTCGGATGCAGAAATAATCTTCCAACATCAGGGCCATCAAACCCTCACAGCAATGTTCCAGCATCCAGTGAAAAGCCTTCACTTCTCTATTCTTCTCTTCTCTTCTCTTCTCTTCTCTTCTCTTCTTATTTTTTATCTGCTCTTCTCTTCTCTTTTCTCATTTGTTTCTCTTCTCTTCTCATCTCTTTACTTCTCTTCTCTTATCATCTTTCTCTTTTGTGTTTCTCTTCTCTTGTTTTGATTTCTCTTCAGTTTCTCTTCTCTTCTCTTTTGTATCAGTGGGTGCCCCCCCCCTTGTGGTAGCAGCAGAAAGTGTAGGGACAGAGCTGAGAGGTCTGTGGTGTAGACCCTGATAAATACTCTACTCTCACAGACTGATGTAGAAGAATGTTGCCAGATATTCACCGTAAAACCCCCTTCTTCTAATTTAATCCCTGTCATTCCTTCCTGATGTTGGCTTTGGGAATGAGCTCCGGCTCCGTGTTGAATCCCATTATGTAATCGGGACACTTTTTGGCTGAATTACATAAGCATTAGTTACTGAGAGTGACCTTTATTTATTATTTATTTCTTAAATATGATGATGCTCCGAGCCCTTTTTAAAATAAACAACAGCAACAAACGTGTGGAATGTGATAGAGACCGGGAATACGACGGATTAGCGGATCTCCTCCCTGTCCCTGAC
Organism: Hoplias malabaricus; assembly: GCF_029633855.1. Taxonomy (NCBI): domain Eukaryota; kingdom Metazoa; phylum Chordata; class Actinopteri; order Characiformes; family Erythrinidae; genus Hoplias; species Hoplias malabaricus. The sequence continues at coordinate 51,991 of NW_027100895.1, forward strand.
AGACAGAGGGTCTGAAAGGACGTGGAGCTGCCCTCACTCCTCTTTTCTCTTCCTCGCTCCTCCACTTTTCTCCTCTCGTCTCTTCTTTCCTGTCTTATGTTTCTCGCTGAATCAGTGCCTCAGCTCAGACTCACAGCAGCTATCTCTTTCTCTCTCTCTCTCTCTCTCTCTCTCTCTCTCTCTCTCTCTCCTCTCTCTCTCTCTCTCTCTCTCTCTCTCTCTCCTCTCTCTCTCTCTCTCTCTCTCTCTCTCTCTTCTCTCTCTTCTCTCTCTCTCTCTCTCTCTCTCCCTCTCTCTCCCTCACACACAGCCCCCAGCTACTGACCTCGAGGAACTAGAGGAATCAATAGAGCCATTGAGAGAGAACAAGAGAGAAAGAGAGATAGGGGCAGGGTCAGCAGGGGACTCATCCTCCACAAGAGAGAGAGAGAGAGAGAAAGAGAGAGAGAAAGAGAGAGAGAGAGGTTCAGACAAGAGAAAGAAAGAAAGAAAGAATTGACAGAGTAAAAG
>NW_027100895.1:57500-80000 GCF_029633855.1 Hoplias malabaricus
TGTGTGGAACAGTGGAACTGTGTTCTCTGGAGTGATGTGGTTCCTCTGGTGTGTGGAACAGTGGAACTGTGTTCCCTGGAGTGATGGAGTTCCTCTGGTGTGTGGAACAGTGGAACTGTGTTCCCTGGAGTGATGGAGTTCCTCTGGTGTGTGGAACAGTGGAACTGTGTTCTCTGGAGTGATGAGGTTCCTCTGGTGTGTGGAACAGTGGAACTGTGTTCTCTGGAGTGATGGGGTTCCTCTGGTGTGTGGAACAGTGGAACTGTGTTCTCTGGAGTGATGGGGTTCCTCTGGTGTGTGGAACAGTGGAACTGTGTTCTCTGGAGTGATGGGGTTCCTCTGGTGTGTGGAACAGTGGAACTGTGTTCTCTGGAGTGATGGAGTTCCTCTGGTGTGTGGAACAGTGGAACTGTGTTCTCTGGAGTGATGGGGTTCCTCTGGTGTGTGGAACAGTGGAACTGTGTTCTCTGGAGTGATGGGGTTCCTCTGGTGTGTGGAACAGTGGAACTGTGTTCTCTGGAGTGATGGGGTTCCTCTGGTGTGTGGAACAGTGGAACTGTGTTCTCTGGAGTGATGGAGTTCCTCTGGTGTGTGGAACAGTGGAACTGTGTTCTCTGGAGTGATGGGGTTCCTCTGGTGTGTGGAACAGTGGAACTGTGTTCTCTGGAGTGATGGAGTTCCTCTGGTGTGTGGAACAGTGGAACTGTGTTCTCTGGAGTGATGGGGTTCCTCTGGTGTGTGGAACAGTGGAACTGTGTTCTCTGGAGTGATGGAGTTCCTCTGGTGTGTGGAACAGTGGAACTGTGTTCTCTGGAGTGATGGAGTTCACACTCCTGATTAACGTCTCTCAGGTCGGAGGGAACACTGACTCTGTCACAGGAGCAGCACTGTGGGGCTTCAGCACCTCATCTCCATCCGAGTGTGTGTGTGTGTGTGTGTGTGTGTGTGTGTGTGTGTGTAAATGAGGTATGAAATTGGTTGCTGAAAACGTCCATAAAAGAGTAACCAGCGTCTGGAGGTCAGGGGAAAGTTTAACACCAACAATCTGCATTAACACACACACACACTCATGCACACACACACACACACACACACACACACACACACACACACACAAAATGTATATATGAAATAATTATAAATTCAGATTTACTGAAATAAAGTCATGGTCAGTTTAGAAACAGAGGGCGAGAGAAAGAGTGAGAGAATGGAGAGAGAGAGAGAGAATGATGGATGGTGGAGAGGTGTAATCTCCTCTGGTCATCTGCGGCGGCTCATTTGTGTCAAACAGAGTCCAGGAGAGAAAATAAAGAAATGGAAAATAGAGGAGAGAAAAAAGAGAGAAAAGATGAAGTGATTTATATCTTTCTGTGAGAATAGGAAACGATGACTGCATCTCTCTCCCTCTGTCTCTCTCTCTCTCTGTATTAGGTTCTCATCCTCTTTCTTTCTCTTCACTCTGTCACTCTTCTCTTCTTTCTCTTTTCTCTTTCTCTCTCAGGCTCTGTTTTCTCTCCCTGTCTCACCATTCTCTCTCTCTCTCTCTCTCTCTCTCTCGCGCTCGTTCTGTGTGTAATAACTGTGTAACTACATTGTAAAGAGTGTGTATTAACATTGAATGTAAACCACAGGTTAATGTGCACACATCAGCGCAGGACTCGGAAAAATCAATCAATAAACAAACAATAACCAAACAATAAAAAACAATAAAGAAACATTAAGAAACCGGTGAAGAGAAGCTGAACGGAGGGTAAACGGAGGCGAAGCGGGTGTTTGTGTAAACAGACGAGCGCTCTGTGAGAAACTCGCTGACTCCCAGCGCTTTCACTGATTACGCCGCAATTCTGTAAACAAACTCTCATTAAACTCCCCCTCAGCCGGACCCCGCACAGCTTCACATCTCCACACTACACCGGTCTTAAGGAGGAACCGAGGAGTTTTACTGCAGTACATTCATCTGTCTTTATTACATTAGACAACAAGCTCGGATTTACTCATCAGCAGTTACATTCTCCTGTCTCCGTTCCACCTTAAATAAGGCAGCAGTTACATTCTCCTGTCTCCGTTCCACCTTAAATAAGGCAGCAGTTACATTCTCCTGTCTCTGTTTCACCTTAAATAAGGCAGCAGTTACATTCTCCTGTCTTCGTTCCACCTTAAATAAGGCAGCAGTTACATTCTCCTGTTTCCGTTCCACCTTAAATAAGGCAGCAGTTACATTCTCCTGTCTCCGTTCCACCTTAAACAAGGCAGCAGTTACATTCTCCTGTTTCCGTTCCACCTTAAATAAGGCAGCAGTTACATTCTCCTGTCTCCCTTCCACATTAAATAAGGCAGCAGTTACATTCTCCTGTCTCTGTTCCACTTTAAATACGGCAGCAGTTACATTCTCCTGTCTCTGTTCCACTTTAAATACGGCAGCAGTTACATTCTCCTGTCTCCGTTCCACCTTAAACAAGGCAGCAGTTACATTCTCCTGTTTCTGTTCCACATTAAATAAGGCAACAGTTACATTCTCCTGTCTCTGTTCCACTTTAAATACGGCAGCAGTTACATTCTCCTGTCTCCGTTCCACATTAAATAAGGCAGCAGTTACATTCTCCTGTCTCCGTTCCACCTTAAACAAGGCAGCAGTTACATTCTCCTGTCTCCGTTCCACATAAAATAAGGCAGCAGTTACATTCTCCTGTCTCCGTTCCACATTAAATAAGGCAGCAGTTACATTCTCCTGTCTCCGTTCCACCTTAAACAAGGCAGCAGTTACATTCTCCTGTTTCTGTTCCACCTTAAATAAGGCAACAGTTACATTCTCCTGTCTCCGTTCCACATTAAATAAGGCAGCAGTTACATTCTCCTGTCTCCGTTCCACATTAAATAAGGCAGCAGTTACATTCTCCTGTCTCCGTTCCACATTAAATAAGGCAGCAGTTACATTCTCCTGTCTCCGTTCCACCTTAAACAAGGCAGCAGTTACATTCTCCTGTCTCCGTTCCACATTAAATAAGGCAGCAGTTACATTCTCCTGTCTCCGTTCCACATTAAATAAGGCAGCAGTTACATTCTCCTGTCTCCGTTCCACCTTAAACAAGGCAGCAGTTACATTCTCCTGTTTCTGTTCCACCTTAAATAAGGCAACAGTTACATTCTCCTGTCTCCGTTCCACATTAAATAAGGCAGCAGTTACATTCTCCTGTCTCCGTTCCACATTAAACAAGGCAGCAGTTACATTCTCCTGTCTTCATTCCACCTTAAATAAGGCAGCAGTTACATTCTGCTGTTTCTGTTTCATCTTAAATAAGGCAGCAGTTACATTCTCCTGTCTCCGTTCCACCTTAAATAAGGCAGCAGTTACATTCTCCTGTCTCCGTTCCACATTAAATTGTGCAGCAATTGCTTTCTGTTTAAAAATGTGCTCCTGTTCCACCTTAAATGGTGAATTAGCCACATTGTGGTCAGTCTGGTACCTCAGGTCCACCTTAAATAACACATCAGTAGAGCTCTGGTGCCCACCTTCAGGTTAAATATATAACCACAGCCCAATTTAAGGTGGAATGACCAATTAAATGCAATTTCATCTAAAATACGATAATGAGGAAATCACTGGGAAGAAGGAGATGAGGAACATGTAATTCCGGGTCCGAGCTGAGGAGGGTCCAATGTTCCTGAAGAAGACGTTCTTCTGTGAGACGGAGACAGCAGAGAGTTCTATACGAGACGGGAACATTCTGTTTCGGGCCTGACCCGAGAGCAGCGGGGTATTATTCACCCTGCCACTCCAAATACTATTTTACTCACACCAGAGACTCCGGCTCCGACTCCGACTCGGATAGTGGACATCTGGAGTTCAGCCATCCATCTCCTTCAAACTGCTGCCAACCCCATCCCAGCTTTACCCCCTGAGCCCCCCGGGACCCCCACTACCTCCGCCTCAGAGCATCTCTGCTCTGTCTGCAGCGAGTCATCCGCACCTTCTCTGAAAATGGATCAGTTCTGGTTCTGGAGAGTGACCCTTAGGGAATTCTGGGAATCGTGGGACAGTCCTGACCTCCCATTATTTTTACACACGTTAATATATCAATTTAAATCACACATATAACATTTATAACACTGTTATAACACCGTTTCCGATAAATTGGCCAGTGAGTGTCAGTAGAGGGGGGTGTTTCTGATAAAGTGGCCAGTGAGTGTCAATAGAGGAGGGTGTTTCTGATAAAGTGGCCAGTGTGTGTCAGTAGAGGGGGGTGTTTCTGATAAAGTGGCCAGTGAGTGTCAGTAGAGGGGGGGTGTTTCTGATAAAGTGGCCAGTGAGTGTCAGTAGAGGGGGGGTGTTTCTGATAAAGTGGCCAGTGTGTGTCAGTAGAGGGGGGTGTTTCTGATAAAGTGGCCAGTGAGTGTCAGTAGAGGGGGGGTGTTTCTGATAAAGTGGCCAGTGAGTGTCAGTAGAGGGGGGGTGTTTCTGATAAAGTGGCCAGTGAGTGTCAGTAGAGGGGGGTGTTTCTGATAAAGTGGCCAGTGAGTGTCAGTAGAGGGGGGGTGTTTCTGATAAAGTGGCCAGTGAGTGTCAGTAGAGGGGGGTGTTTCTGATAAAGTGGCCAGTGAGTGTCAGTAGAGGGGGGTGTTTCTGATAAAGTGGCCAGTGAGTGTCAGTAGAGGGGGGTGTTTCTGATAAAGTGGCCAGTGAGTGTCAGTAGAGGGGGGGTGTTTCTGATAAAGTGGCCAGTGAGTGTCAGTAGAGGGGGGTGTTTCTGATAAAGTGGCCAGTGAGTGTCAGTAGAGGGGGGTGTTTCTGATAAAGTGGCCAGTGAGTGTCAGTAGAGGGAGGTGTTTCTGATAAAGAGGCCAGTGAGTGTCAGTAGAGGGGGGTGTTTCTGATAAAGAGGCCAGTGAGTGTCAGTAGAGGGGGATGTTTCTGATAAAGAGGCCAGTGAGTGTCAGTAGAGGGGGGGTGTTTCTGATAAAGAGGCCAGTGAGTGTCAGTGGGGGGGTATATGGGGAAATATAATAGTGAATTGTAGCTTTGTTTTTTCTCTCATAAATTACATCACAAACACTGAGCGCTTGAGCTAAATGCTCGGTCTCTGTTTCTTATTTTCAGCTGATTTTCCTTCTTTCCCTAGAGTCACAATGATTCATTGTGAGAAATAAAACCAGACACACACACACACACACACACACACAGATAAAAAACCCACAGAAACTGGTGTTAATGGGCTCTTTACGAGCGTCTGAAATGACCCGTGAAAGGAGCCTTATGTCACATCGTAAAAGTCGCGTCATCTTCGGAGCGGACACATATTTCCTCCGCTTTCATTGCCCTAGTTTTTCCCGCTAACTCTCAGCTCGGAGCGACGCTAGCGGCGGCACGTGAACAGCGGGAGTGTGATGGATGTTACTCGGACGTCTGTGTTATATTTAAAGGCCGGTGGATACTGCTTTGGGACGGCAATTAAAGACTTTTCCCGCTCCGATTCGCCAGAATCCTGCTCCACTTCCACATCAGAGCTGTGGTGATGAAGCTAGCGGCGCTAACCTCAAAATGTCAGATTGCTAACACAGCGCTAACACCACAGTCCCTGTACTGTCAGCAGTAAATGACCACACACGTCTGGACGGCACTAATGAACCTCTCTGCGCTGTCAAAACCCAGCACAATCTCCTCAGGCCCGCGGCCAGAATGTGGGGGGATCACAGAGCGGTAGCGAGGAAGCTAGCTGAAGATCAAAGAAACGCTACGACAAGAGGAGGTTAGCGCTATTTAAACTGCAGTGAAAGACAGAGGAGCACTAGGTGTCTGTAGTTCTGTGTCTGTAGTTCTGCACTGGAGCTAAGAGGCTAATGTTGCTAAGAAGAAGAGGACACTGCCTTTAAGCTTGGATTTAAGAGTCTTTAATTTTGAAAAAGTAAGAAAAAGCTGCAGCATACAACACCCAAATGAAACACCACAGAAATCCACCTAGCAAACAACCACCTAAAACACCATAGCAACCCCCCACACCCCCAGCAACTATTGACATACCTATAGCAATTAACTTAACATCCAACAAAAACTCCATAGCAACCCCACTAGCAAGCACCTAAAACATCATATAAACCCCCCTTGCAACTACATCGGATACCATAGCAACCATCTAAAACAAAATAGCAACCCCAAGCAGCCACATAGGGTAGTATAGCTACCACCCTAGCAACCACCTGAAATACCATAGTGGCCCACCTAGCAATCAAACAGGATAACAAACACACTAGCAACCATCTGCGGATCACAGTAATCATTCTAGCAACCATTTAACATACCATAGCAACCCCCCAGTAACCACCTGGAATACTAGCAACTGCCCAAAAAACCTGGGATAACAGCAAACATATTAACAACTATAATAAACATGCTAGCAACCACTTGATATACCATAGCAACCCCACCTTATAATCACATGAAATACCACTGCAACCCTACAAGCAGTCAACTAGGAAACTGTAGCATCAGCCACTTAGCACCCACCTGAAACACCATAGCAACCCCTTAACAACAACCTGGGATACTATAGAAACCCCTTAGCAACCACAGGAAATACCATAGCAGCCCACCTAGCAACAACTTGGGATACTATAGCACAACCTCCTGAAATATCATATCACCCCTCTAGCAACCACCTGGGATACCATAGCAGCCCCTCTAGCAACAGGACCTTCTAGCTGCCTGATGTGTAGAGATGCTAATCCTTGTGGTATAAGCTTCCAGAGCATGCTACATTAGCCTAGCTCCAGCACACTGAGAAAAAAACACGTCTGTGCTGATGGACTACGTCTGGATTTAAGGTGGAAATTATGTTGAGCTATGAGTTTCCTTTCACTGAAAACATGCTCAGGCAAAGTTCTCAGAGTCATTATGTGTTTTTACATTTCTCAGATGGTGTTTTGACCAGCGCAGCACAGATAGACGTGTCTGAAACTCCCCTTTTGTGTAATTACACCTCTCACCAAGTCTTTCATTATTCCTCCTCTCTGCGCGTTTTCCAGCCTCAGCAATTATTCGGGATAAAAACCCCAAAACGAATCCAGCAAAAAAAAAAAAAAAAAACCTCTACGGACGAGCGACTCCCACTCACAGACGACCCTCGGAGATAGGCAGAGAAAAGAAAACTGCTGTTACGCAACAAAATCAGCAGAATGCGAGGATCTGGCAACCCCGCGGCCCCCCGCCTGGCCCTCTGCTGCACATTAAAGCTTTGTCATTCCACCGCTTTTCTGTCGGAGCTGAATGTAAATGAATTCCATGTGTTTGGACTCATTCTGTGGGCGAGTCGATCCTGTCTCTGAGACCCTGTCGGTAATGATCTCGCTCGCTGAATTAAGCGCCGCCTTAAAACTCACCCCACACTTCTCTCACACAAACAACCAGCGATCTACCTTCACTGCTCCCCTCCACCTTAATAAACACACCTCACTGGCCACTTTATCAGAAACACCCCCAGTTACAGACTGTCCTCATTGGTCGGTCTTTGACCAGAAGACACGATATTTTTTATATTCTTCAGTACATCAGACAGCAACAAGTGTGTAGAAATGACTTCAAAATAAGAGTCTCATGATCCAGAACATGTCTTACCTGAGGTGATGGAGGCCAGCCGCAAGGCGTCTGAGTGCCGGACAGAAGGGAGAGGCTCGTACGGAGTCGACTCGTAGAACTCCTCACCTGGAACAACAACAACAACAGACACTAAGATGATGTTTATTCACCATCACCCACTCACTCTGCTTTTCCCTGCTCTACTGTCTCTACTGAACTCTACTGGACTCTACTGTCTCTACTGGACTCTACTGTCTCTACTGGACTCTACTGGACTCTACTGGTCTCTACTGTCTCTACTGAACTCTACTGGACTCTACTGTCTCTACTGGACTCTACTGGACTCTACTGTCTCTACTGGACTCTACTGGTCTCTACTGTCTCTACTGGACTCTACTGTCTCTACTGGATTCTACTGGTCTCTACTGGTCTCTACTGGACTCTACTGGTCTCTACTGGACTCTACTGGACTCTACTGTCTCTACTGGACTCTACTGGTCTCTACTGTCTCTACTGAACTCTACTGGACTCTACTGGACTCTACTGGACTCTACTGTCTCTACTGGACTCTACTGGTCTCTACTGTCTCTACTGGACTCTACTGTCTCTACTGGTCTCTACTGGTCTCTACTGGTCTCTACTGGACTCTACTGGACTCTACTGGTCTCTACTGACTCTACTGAACTCTACTGGACTCTACTGTCTCTACTGGACTCTACTGGACTCTACTGTCTCTACTGGACTCTACTGTCTCTACTGGACTCTACTGGACTCTACTGTCTCTACTGAACTCTACTGGACTCTACTGTCTCTACTGGACTCTACTGGACTCTACTGGACTCTACTGGTCTCTACTGTCTCTACTGAACTCTACTGAACTCTACTGTCTCTACTGGACTCTACTGGACTCTACTGGACTCTACTGTCTCTACTGGACTCTACTGGTCTCTACTGTCTCTACTGAACTCTACTGGACTCTACTGTCTCTACTGGACTCTACTGGACTCTACTGTCTCTACTGGTCTCTACTGTCTCTACTGGACTCTACTGTCTATACTGGACTCTACTGGACTCTACTGGACTCTACTGTCTCTACTGGACTCTACTGTCTCTACTGGACTCTACTGGACTCTACTGTCTCTACTGAACTCTACTGGACTCTACTGGACTCTACTGGACTCTACTGGTCTCTACTGTCTCTACTGAACTCTACTGGACTCTACTGTCTCTACTGGACTCTACTGGTCTCTACTGTCTCTACTGGACTCTACTGGACTCTACTGGTCTCTACTGGTCTCTACTGGACTCTAATGGACTCTAATAGACTCTAATGGACTCTACTGTCTCTACTGGACTCTACTGTCTCTACTGGACTCTACTGGACTCTACTGTCTCTACTGAACTCTACTGGACTCTACTGGACTCTACTGTCTCTACTGAACTCTACTGGACTCTACTGGACTCTACTGGACTCTACTGTCTCTACTGGACTCTACTGGACTCTACTGGTCTCTACTGGTCTCTACTGGACTCTAATGGACTCTAATGGACTCTAATGGACTCTACTGTCTCTACTGGACTCTACTGTCTCTACTGGTCTCTACTGGACTCTAATAGACTCTAATGGACTCTACTGTCTCTACTGGACTCTACTGTCTCTACTGGACTCTACTGGACTCTACTGGACTCTACTGTCTCTACTGAACTCTACTGGACTCTACTGGACTCTACTGTCTCTACTGAACTCTACTGGACTCTACTGTCTCTACTGGACTCTACTGGTCTCTACTGTCTCTACTGAACTCTACTGGACTCTACTGGACTCTACTGGTCTCTACTGTCTCTACTGAACTCTACTGAACTCTACTGTCTCTACTGGACTCTACTGGTCTCTACTGTCTCTACTGAACTCTACTGGACTCTACTGTCTCTACTGGACTCTACTGGACTGTACTGTCTCCACTGGACCCTACTGGACCCTACTGGACTCTACTGGACTCTACTGGTCTCTACTGTCTCTACTGGACTCTACTGGACTCTACTGGTCTCTACTGTCTCTACTGAACTCTACTGGACTCTACTGTCTCTACTGGACTCTACTGGACTGTACTGTCTCCACTGGACCCTACTGGACCCTACTGGTCTCTACTCTCTCTACTGCACTCTACTGGACTTGTCTGGACTCTACTGGACTCTACTGGACTTTTACGAGCTGCCGTCGTGAGTCGGATAAAAACAAACGTGATCTCTGCTGCAGCTGGAGATTTTACAGATGGAGAGTTGGTGCTGGTCGTCTGTGTTGCGTGGCGTAGAGTGACGACTCTCTCTGGACAATCAGTGCTCTGCAAGGTTTACACGCCACGGTTTAGTCCCTACTCGGATGTCCCCATGTAATTTGGGTATAGAATGTTAGGATTTTTGGAGAGATAAACTGTGTGTGTGTGTGTGTGTGTGTGTGTGTGTGTGTGTGTGTACAGTAAAGAAATAGTCCTCACTTCACCAATCAGCCATCTGCAACATCATGACTGACACATCTCTCGGCCAATCGCGTTCAGGGTCCAGTTTAAGTCCGTGTCCAGCCCCAAACGTAGCTGAACAGAGGGCTGTTCTGAGTCCTGGTTCCTCCCTGTGGTTCTACCTCATGGTGCTAGAACCCGGAGTGACGTGAAAATTGCTGAAATAAACCTAAAAAGAGCGGGTCTGTGTTTGTGATGTCACTTCCTCAGAGACTCCACTGCGGGGTCAGGAGACTGTGGCATTTTGTGGAAAAGGCACTTTTCAGCCTCCTGCGGTTCTTTAATGGAGAGAACCCTTCTTTATTCTATCGTTCTTTTCCTCTCTGTGAACGAGTGCAGTGTCTCTGTGTGTTTCTGTCTGAGTGTGTTTCTCTCAGAGTGACACTAAAGCAGTGTGTGATTATTCCACCTCACACACACACACACACTCACACAGAGAGAGAGAGAGAGAGAGAGAGAGAGAGGGAGAGAGAGAGATAAAGAGAGAGGGAGAGAGAATGAAAGAGAGGGAGAGAGAGGGAGAGAGATAAAGAGAGGGAGAGAGATAAAGAGAGAGAGGGAGAGAGATAAAGAGAGAGAGAGAGAGAGAGAGAGAGAGAGAGGGAGAGAGAGAGAGAGAAAGAGAGGGAGAGAGAAAGAGAGAAAGAGAGGGAGAGAGAAAGAGAGAGAGAGAGAGAGACAGAGAGAGGGAGAGAGAGAGAGAGAGAGCAAATCTGAAAACTATAACCGAGGGAAGAAAAAGAGAGAGAAAGTGAAAAGTTAGAGAATAAAAGACATGGAGAGAGAGAGAGAGAGAGAGAACTTGTGGCTCCCTGTAGTCTCAGGTAATAGTCTGTCTCTGCAGATGACCATCACAGTTCACTTCCCACTGCGATGATTGGAAGCGAAAGGATGGAAAAAGATGAAGGAGTGAGTGAGAGAGAGAGAGGGAGGGAGGGAGAGAGAAACAGATTGAAAGAGAGGTAGAGGGCTTTCAGATTGAAATGTCACAGTGGAGAGGAAGCCGCATGCTAATACACACGCTCTCAGTGCGGTTAATAAACGTCCATCACAGCGCCCTCACGCAGAGAGAGGGGCGTACGCCATCATCCACTCTCTCAGCCACCAGCGGAAAACAGAGCGCTCTCTCTCTCCATCTTCACCTTCATCAGAAACACCCCCCCTCTACTGACACTCACTGGCCACTTTATCAGAAACACCCCCTCTACTGACACACACTGGCCACTTTATCAGAAACACCCCCCTCTACTGACACTCACTGGCCACTTTATCAGAAACACCCCCCCTCTACTGACACTCACTGGCCACTTTATCAGAAACACCCCCCTCTACTGACACTCACTGGCCACTTTATCAGAAACACCCCCCTCTACTGACACTCACTGGCCACTTTATCAGAAACACCCCCCTCTACTGACACTCACTGGCCACTTTATCAGAAACACCCCCCCTCTACTGACACTCACTGGCCACTTTATCAGAAACACCCCCCTCTACTGACACTCACTGGCCACTTTATCAGAAACACCCCCCTCTACTGACACTCACTGGCCACTTTATCAGAAACACCCCCCCCCCCCCACTGACACTCACTGGCCACTTTATCAGAAACACCCCCCTCTACTGACACTCACTGGCCACTTTATCAGAAACACCCCCCTTCTACTGACACTCACTGGCCACTTTATCAGAAACACCCCACTCTACTGACACTCACTGGCCACTTTATCAGAAACACACCCCCTCTACTGACACTCACTGGCCACTTTATCAGAAACACCCAGAACTCTGGACCCTGGAGCTGCATTAAATCAACATAATTAACACTGTATTTGATAAAGGTTTGTTTTGTTGGTGAAAGTCATTGATTGCACCATTAATGGACAGGTCCCTGTTATTACTCCTTTCTCAGCTTAATGTTTCCCCCTCGTTTTCCTTTCCTTGCAGTGTTATGATTATGGATCTGTGCGCTGACCCCTGCTGGACCGTGATTGTAATTTCCAGAAATGCCGTTATAGCCCAGACACTGCTTTATTATTATACACTCGTCCAATCATTTACAGCCTGACGGCACCCCCAAACGATGCACAGAATTACCCTCTGAGCCCGGGTCGATATTGGACCCTCCACTGGTTCTGAAAGCGGGGGTTTTGGTGACCTTTGGCTCATATGCAGCTACTCCAGAGCATCCATTTTGTTGCCCTATGCTTTCCTATGGACATCAGAACTGCCAGCTGCAGTCAGCCACAAGATTAAAACCACTGCAGGGAATATCAGTCTATCTGTTGTGGGCGGTTTTAATCTTGTGGCTGATGGCCACAAACCAAACACGTTTAAAATGTCCTCTTCTGCTTCTGAGGTGAAAAGACATAAAAGTAAAGGGGAAGCGTCACCCGCAGTGAGGAGAGCTCCCTCCTGGTGGAAGACGAGAAGGAGCCGCTGACTTTGACGGATGTTTAGAGAAAGACTGAGTCGACACAGAGGAACAGTCGGAGTGAAGGAAGGAAGGAAGGAAGATAAGAAAACGAAAGAGAATTAAAAAAAGGGAAACGAATACGAGCGCTTTCCACAACAACGAACCAGGTCTGATTCAGTGAAATCATCTCACATTTCTCATCCTGAGACTCTACAAATATCACAGCACTGCTCACCATTTCTGAGGCATTATGTTCAAATCTCTTCAGCGCATGTTCACATTAACGTGTTCATCTGGAGCCCACCAACCCATACACAGTGAAACAAGACCCCAGTCAGTTCTCTGTGCACTGCCTGAGTCAGAAACACGGGGTAAAACGAGTCGTTCTGATTCTGCTCCGCTTCTGACGTCAAGTGCAGAGACTTTAGAATGGCCCCGCCCCCTCGTCTGAGTCTGTCCAATCACAGCGCTGGACCCGTGTTTATGTGAGAGCGCCGAGACGAGGTTAAACTCAGCAAAACAGACACAACGAGCGCGGAGAAATAAGAGCACTGAGTAAAAACGGAGAAGAAAGAGAACAGAGTGAAAACGGCTAAAAACCAGAGCTTCTGCTCCTCGCTCCTCACTGCTGTGCGCTCGGGGTCGGGGTGAACAGCGAGCGGCTCATTATCATTTAAAGGAACAGGTGCTGAAAGCGGGCGTTCTGAACAGGGGAAGTGCTTGATAACTTTCTAGATACTAACCATACAGCAACACCCTAGCGATTAAATCCCAGAGTAGAGTAGAGTCCACAGAGAGCCTCAGTCTGTAACGAAGCGTATAAAGAAGGAGGAACATGGACGGCTATTAAGTAACAGTAAGACATGTATGAGTTCATGGGGGGTGCTGGGGGGCTGCTGTGGTGGGTGTGAGTTAATGAGCCCACAGCAGGAAGCTCTGAGAATGTGAATGAGCCGAGCGCTCTTGATCCTTGTTACGGTCCTGAATCACGCTCGCTGTAATAAGGCGAGGTTTGTGTTCAGAACCAAAAAGCAGTTCGTACACAAAGCCAGAGACCACAGCAATTACCCATCATGCACCAGTGGAGCGGCGAGGGAGGCTCCGTTTTAGACGAGCGCTGGGAGCTCGCCTCAATTGTGTCTCATTAACATAATTTGTCTGTGAGTCCTCCTCGGAGCTCAGATGCGTTCAGATGGAGGGAATAAAGGGGAAAAGAAGGAAAAACACGGATCAGGTCCCGGGATCTAATATCTCTCTCTCTCTGGGAGACGACTGTGGGAACATTAGAAGATTATTCAAGCTGCTTTGAGTAAGGCTGCTTTTGCCCCTGTGTAAACAGCCCCTGTTCAGAACGCACCTGTTCCTTTAAATGATAATGAGCCGCTCGCTGTTCACCCCGACCCCGAGCGCACAGCAGTGAGGAGCGAGGAGCAGAAGCTCTGGATTTTAGCCGTTTTCACTCTGTTCTCTTTCTTCTCCGTTTTTACTCAGTGCTCCATTTTAACTCATTTGCTGAGTTTAACCTCGTCTTTGCGCTCTCACATAAACACGGGTCCAGCGCTGTGATTGGACAGACTCAGACGAGGGGGCGGGGCCATTCTAAAGTCTCTGCACTTGACGTCAGAAGCGGAGCAGAATCAGAACGACTCGTTTTACCCCGTGTTTCTGACTCAGGCAGCGCTCAGAGAACTGACTGGGGTCTTGTTTCACAGTGTGTGGGTTGGTGGGCTCCAGATGAACAAGAACAACCGATTTCCTCTTAATGTCTCCTCTAACTCTACCCTGGCTGCTGTAGGAGACGTGGGAGCAGTCGATATCTGTCGGGGAAGCGGAGTCACGGCTCGGGGAACTGATCTACGGCCCGTGGAACAGAGGAGAGTCTAAAATCAAAGTTGAACAAGCCGCTCGTTTTCCTTGATTTATTCCAAAAGCAGCCTCACTTTCCTTCACGCTGCATTTCTCCTGGTTGTCTCGCCTCGGCTGCGTCCGATCTCGATTTATCCGGAAAATCAGACTCTAGGGAAGCAGCAGTGTTGTAACTGTGTAGAGCAGGCGCCGTACTGGGGACCTCCTCGTTACTCAAACACAGCACAAATAAGAACTGTGATATTTACATTGTTTTATTATTGTTTCTGTCGACACTTACTCTCATTTAGACTTAAATAAGTGTGGACTCCTCACTCATTTATCCATGTCACGTTTGTAAACAGAGCTCTGTTCATCTGTATCAGTCAGTAGAGGAGCTCAGGCCGTGTCCTAAAGTAGTGCCATGCTCCCTACATAGTGCACATCACAGAAAATTCATTCATTCATTCATTGTCTGTAACCCTTATCCAGTTCAGGGTCGCAGTGGGTCCAGAGCCTACCTGGAATCATTGGGCGCAAGGCAGGAACACACCCTGGAGGGGGCGCCAGTCCTTCACAGGGCAACACAGACACACACACATGCACTCACACACACACCTACGGACACTTTTGAGTCGCCAATCCACCTAGCAACGTGTGTTTTTGGAGCGTGGGAGGAAACCGGAGCACCCGGAGGAAACCCACGTAGACACAGGGAGAACACACCACACTCCTCACAGACAGTCACCCAGAGGAAACCCACGCAGACACAGAGAGAACACACCACACTCCTCACAGACAGTCACCCGGAGGAAACCCACGTAGACACAGGGAGAACACACCACACTCCTCACAGACAGTCACCCAGAGGAAACCCACGCAGACACAGAGAGAACACACCACACTCCTCACAGACAGTCACCCGGAGGAAACCCACGCAGACACAGGGAGAACACACCACACTCCTCACAGACAGTCACCCAGAGGAAACCCACGCAGACACAGAGAGAACACACCACACTCCTCACAGACAGTCACCCGGAGGAAACCCACGCAGACACAGAGAGAACACACCACACTCCTCACAGACAGTCACCCAGAGGAAACCCACGCAGACACAGAGAGAACACACCACACTCCTCACAGACAGTCACCTGGAGGAAACCCACGCAGACACAGGGAGAACACACCACACTCCTCACAGACAGTCACCTGGAGGAAACCCACGCAGACACAGGGAGAACACACCACACTCCTCACAGACAGTCACCCAGAGGAAACCCACGCAGACACAGAGAGAACACACCACACTCCTCACAGACAGTCACCCGGAGGAAACCCACGCAGACACAGGGAGAACACACCACACTCCTCACAGACAGTCACCCAGAGGAAACCCACGCAGACACAGAGAGAACACACCACACTCCTCACAGACAGTCACCCAGAGGAAACCCACGCAGACACAGAGAGAACACACCACACTCCTCACAGACAGTCTCCTGGAGCGGGACTCAAACCCACAACCTCCAGGCCCCTGGAGCTCTGTGACTGCGACACTACCTGCTGCTCCACCGTGCTGCCCATCACAGAAAATAAAACTAATAACACTGCACCCAAACTGTAACAAGACATTATTCCACAGAGAAACATGACACTTACAGTTCATTAAAAAATATTTTTGACGTATAGCGCCTCGGCTTCACTGCGACATGGAAATCTCTCACTGATCTCTCCCACTTTCAGACGAGGAGAACTACTTTATTAAACTTTAACCCAAACCAGAGGAATACTCTCAGACAGAGAGTCGTTATAAAACATTATCCTCCAGGAGTCTGTTCACTCTCAGAGCGCAGGGACAGCGGGGTCTGATTATTCACCTGTAAACAGTGAGAAGAGAGTGAGACGGAGGAGTATGGGGCTGGTGTCTGTCGTGTCTCACACACTACAACAACACAGCAGTGAAATAACATGATGACTGAGGCTTGTGTGTGATCTGTGTGTGAATAACTCATTAGATCGTATGGTGAAAATGCTAATATGGCTAACAGAGGGAAACGTTTTTTTCTCCTCATGCTCCACTGTGGGATGCTTTACCCCCCGTCAGAGACAGGCGGTGGGCTCCTGCCTTTCTGAGTGCAGGGGACCCGCTCCATGGAGCCTAAACTGTTCTTTCAGGGGCGACAAAGCCACTCGGTTCTTCGTCTCAGATGAGCTGTATTTACAGAAAAAAATGTAGACAAAGTAAATATTGACTTTGGTAAGTGTTGTTCATATCTGGGTGAAAATGGTAAAAAATGTGAATGCACCTTTAATTATTTTATAAATGTAAGCGGCCAAATAAATGTTTACACAGGCTTTCGGGTGGTATTCAGTCTTTTAAGTTGAGAGTGTATCATCAGAGTGAATTGGAGTGACCTCCACAGGCTGCTGTGGGCTGCAGATTGACTCTATGTGTGTGTGTGTCTCTCTCTCTGTGTGTGTGTGTGTGTGTTATTGAATGCTCTGCTGTGTGCGGTCTTGCTGAGCCTCTGCACTTTTCCTCACGCCGCCGAGGGCTTATTAGAGTCTGCTCTCTCTCTCTCTCTCTCTCTCTCTCTCTCGCATCTTCCTTCAGCATGTGTGTGTGTGTGTGTGTGTGTGTGTACAGGACTGCAGCGCTGTTCACACAAGGCCGTCTCAGCTACTTCAGTCTGAGCTGCTGTAATCTTGGCGTAACACAACGTGCCACGTGTGTGTTTCTGTTGATTTCCTCGCAGTAATCTCCACTGAATGAAGCGAGAGGCTCTGAGCAGCTGCACATGAGCCCAGGCCCCAGGGCACACAGGGGCTGCACGTTCACACAGGAGCCATCAAATCCTCACAGGAATGTTCCAACGTTTAGTGCACAGCCTTCAGAGTACAGTACAGAGCAGAGACTGCACTGCTCCACTCATTCACTCAGTTACCCATTCACTCCTTCACACATTCATGCAGTTACTCCTACACTGCTTCACTCATTCACTGCTTCACTCATCCACTCCTTCACTCATTCACCCAGTCCACTTCATTCTATGCTGATTCACACATTCATCCTTCACTATTTCACTCCTACACTCATTAATTCTTTTCTTCAATAATCCCTCACTCATTCATCCCTCTGTTTGTTTATTAACATCCAACTGTTTGCTTATTAACATCCCATCGTTGGTTTATTAACATCCCACTGTTTGTTTATTAACATCTTTCCATTTGTTTATTAACATCCCACCGTTAGTTTAACTTCCCTGTGTTTGTTTATTAACATCTTTCCATTTGTTTATTAACATCCCTCCATTAGTTTAACTTCCCTGTGTTTGTTTATTAACATCTTTCCATTTGTTTATTAACATCCCTCCATTAGTTTAACTTCCCTGTGTTTGTTTATTAACATCCTTCCATTTGTTTATTAACATCCCACCGTTAGTTTAACTTCCCTGTGTTTG
Source organism: Hoplias malabaricus (assembly GCF_029633855.1). NCBI lineage: Eukaryota > Metazoa > Chordata > Actinopteri > Characiformes > Erythrinidae > Hoplias > Hoplias malabaricus. Next base: position 75,309 of record NW_027100895.1, read on the forward strand.
TTTATTAACATCCCACTGTTTGTTTATTAACATCCTTTCGTTAGTTTATTAACATCCCTCTGTTAGTTTAACTTCCCTGTGTTTGTTTATTAACATCCTTCCATTTGTTTATTAACATCCCTCTGTTAGTTTAACTTCCCTGTGTTTGTTTATTAACATCTTTCCATTTGTTTATTAACATCCCACCGTTAGTTTAACTTCCCTGTGTTTGTTTATTAACATCCCACTGTTTGTTTATTAACATCCTTTCGTTAGTTTAACTTCCCTGTGTTTGTTTATTAACATCCTTCCATTTGTTTATTAACATCCCTCCGTTAGTTTAACTTCCCTGTGTTTGTTTATTAATATCCTTCCGTTTGTTTATTAACATCCTTTCGTTAGTTTATTAACATCCCTCTGTTAGTTTAACTTCCCTGTGTTTGTTTATTAACATCCTTCCATTTGTTTATTAAGATCCCTCTGTTAGTTTAACTTCCCTGTGTTTGTTTATTAACATCCTTCCATTTGTTTATTAACATCCCTCCGTTAGTTTAACTTCCCTGTGTTTGTTTATTAATATCCTTCCGTTTGTTTATTAACATCCTTTCGTTAGTTTATTAACATCCCTCTGTTAGTTTAACTTCCCTGTGTTTGTTTATTAACATCCTTCCATTTGTTTATTAACATCCCTCCATTAGTTTAACTTCCTTGTGTTTGTTTATTAACATCCTTTCGTTAGTTTATTAACATCCCTCTGTTAGTTTAACTTCCCTGTGTTTGTTTATTAACATCTTTCCATTTGTTTATTAACATCCCACTGTTAGTTTAACTTCCCTGTGTTTGTTTATTAACATCCCACTGTTTGTTTATTAACATCCTTTCGTTAGTTTATTAACATCCCTCTGTTAGTTTAACTTCCCTGTGTTTGTTTATTAACATCCTTCCATTTGTTTATTAACATCCCTCCATTAGTTTAACTTCCTTGTGTTTGTTTATTAACATCCTTTCGTTAGTTTATTAAGATCCCTCTGTTAGTTTAACTTCCCTGTGTTTGTTTATTAACATCCCACCGTTAGTTTAACTTCCCTGTGTTTGTTTATTAACATCCCACTCTTTGTTTATTAACATCCTTTCGTTAGTTTATTAACATCCCTCTGTTAGTTTAACTTCCCTGTGTTTGTTTATTAATATCCTTCCGTTTGTTTATTAACATCCTTTCGTTAGTTTATTAACATCCCTCTGTTAGTTTAACTTCCCTGTGTTTGTTTATTAACATCCTTCCATTTGTTTATTAACATCCCTCCATTAGTTTAACTTCCTTGTGTTTGTTTATTACATCCTTTCGTTAGTTTATTAACATCCCTCTGTTAGTTTAACTTCCCTGTGTTTGTTTATTAACATCTTTCCATTTGTTTATTAACATCCCACCGTTAGTTTAACTTCCCTGTGTTTGTTTATTAACATCCACTGTTTGTTTATTAACATCCTTTCGTTAGTTTATTAACATCCCTCTGTTAGTTTAACTTCCCTGTGTTTGTTTATTAACATCCTTCCATTTGTTTATTAACATCCCTCCATTAGTTTAACTTCCTTCCGTTTGTTTATTAACATCCTTTCGTTAGTTTATTAACATCCCTCTGTTAGTTTAACTTCCCTGTGTTTGTTTATTAACATCCCACCGTTAGTTTAACTTCCCTGTGTTTGTTTATTAACATCCCAATGTTTGTTTATTAACATCCTTTCGTTAGTTTATAAACATCCCTCTGTTAGTTTAACTTCCCTGTGTTTGTTTATTATCATCCTTCCATTTGTTTATTAACATCCCTCCATTAGTTTAACTTCCTTGTGTTTGTTTATTAACATCCTTCCGTTTGTTTATTAACATCCCACCGTTTGATATTTTACATTCCTCTGTTAGTTTAACTTCCCTGTGTTTGTTTATTAACATCCTTCCATTTGTTTATTAACATCCCACCGTTTTTTTATTAACATCCTCCGTTAGTTTAACTTCCCTGTGTTTGTTTATTAATATCCTTCCGTTTGTTTATTAACATCCCTCCATTAGTTTAACTTCCTTGTGTTTGTTTCATTAAACATCCTTCCATTTGTTTATTAACATCCCACCATTAGTTTAACTTCCCTGTGTTTGTTTATTAACATCCTTCCGTTTGTTTATTAACATCCCACCGTTTGTTTATTTACATTCCTCTGTTAGTTTAACTTCCCTGTGTTTGTTTATTAACATCCTTCCATTTGTTTATTAACATCACACCGTTTGTTTATTAACATCCCTCCGTTAGTTTAACTTCCCTGTGTTTGTTTATTAATATCCTTTTGTTTGTTTATTAACATCCCTCCATTAGTTTAACTTCCTTGTGTTTGTTTATTAACATCCTTCCGCTTGTTTATTAACATCCCACCATTAGTTTAACTTCCTTGTGTTTGTTTATTAACATCCCACCGTTTGTTTATTAACATCCCTCCGTTAGTTTAACTTCCCTGTGTTTGTTTATTAACATCCTTCCTTTTGTTTATTAACATCCCTCCATTAGTTTAACTTTCTTGTGTTTGTTTATTAACGTCCTTCCATTTGTTTATTAACATCCCTCCATTAGTTTAACTTCCTTGTGTTTGTTTATTAACATCCTTCCGTTTGTTTATTAACATCCCTCCATTAGTTTAACTTTCTTGTGTTTGTTTATTAACATCCTTCCATTTGTTTATTAACATCCCTCCATTAGTTTAACTTTCTTGTGTTTGTTTATTAACATCCTTCCATTTGTTTATTAACATCCCACCGTTTGTTTATTTACATTCCTCTGTTAGTTTAACTTCCCTGTGTTTGTTTATTAACATCCTTCCATTTGTTTATTAACATCCCTCCATTAGTTTAACTTCCTTGTGTTTGTTTATTAACATCCTTCCTTTTGTTTATTAACATCCCTCCATTAGTTTAACTTTCTTGTGTTTGTTTATTAACATCCTTCCGTTTGTTTATTAACATCCCTCCATTAGTTTAACTTTCTTGTGTTTGTTTATTAACATCCTTCCATTTGTTTATTAACATCCCACCGTTTGTTTATTTACATTCCTCTGTTAGTTTAACTTCCCTGTGTTTGTTTATTAACATCCTTCCATTTGTTTATTAACATCCCTCCATTAGTTTAACTTCCTTCCGTTTGTTTATTAACATCCTTTCGTTAGTTTATTAACATCCCTCTGTTAGTTTAACTTCCCTGTGTTTGTTTATTAACATCCCACCGTTAGTTTAACTTCCCTGTGTTTGTTTATTAACATCCTTCCATTTGTTTATTAACATCCCTCCATTAGTTTAACTTCCTTGTGTTTGTTTATTAACATCCTTCCGTTTGTTTATTAACATCCCACCGTTTGATATTTTACATTCCTCTGTTAGTTTAACTTCCCTGTGTTTGTTTATTAACATCCTTCCATTTGTTTATTAACATCCCACCGTTTTTTTATTAACATCCCTCCGTTAGTTTAACTTCCCTGTGTTTGTTTATTAATATCCTTCCGTTTGTTTATTAACATCCCTCCATTAGTTTAACTTCCTTGTGTTTGTTTATTAACATCCTTCCATTTGTTTATTAACATCCCACCATTAGTTTAACTTCCCTGTGTTTGTTTATTAACATCCTTCCGTTTGTTTATTAACATCCCACCGTTTGTTTATTTACATTCCTCTGTTAGTTTAACTTCCCTGTGTTTGTTTATTAACATCCTTCCATTTGTTTATTAACATCACACCGTTTGTTTATTAACATCCCTCCGTTAGTTTAACTTCCCTGTGTTTGTTTATTAATATCCTTTTGTTTGTTTATTAACATCCCTCCATTAGTTTAACTTCCTTGTGTTTGTTTATTAACATCCTTCCGCTTGTTTATTAACATCCCACCATTAGTTTAACTTCCTTGTGTTTGTTTATTAACATCCCACCGTTTGTTTATTAACATCCCTCCGTTAGTTTAACTTCCCTGTGTTTGTTTATTAACATCCTTCCTTTTGTTTATTAACATCCCTCCATTAGTTTAACTTTCTTGTGTTTGTTTATTAACGTCCTTCCATTTGTTTATTAACATCCCTCCATTAGTTTAACTTCCTTGTGTTTGTTTATTAACATCCTTCCGTTTGTTTATTAACATCCCTCCATTAGTTTAACTTTCTTGTGTTTGTTTATTAACATCCTTCCATTTGTTTATTAACATCCCTCCATTAGTTTAACTTTCTTGTGTTTGTTTATTAACATCCTTCCATTTGTTTATTAACATCCCACCGTTTGTTTATTTACATTCCTCTGTTAGTTTAACTTCCCTGTGTTTGTTTATTAACATCCTTCCATTTGTTTATTAAAATCCCTCCATTAGTTTAACTTCCTTGTGTTTGTTTATTAACATCCTTCCTTTTGTTTATTAACATCCCTCCATTAGTTTAACTTTCTTGTGTTTGTTTATTAACATCCTTCCGTTTGTTTATTAACATCCCTCCATTAGTTTAACTTTCTTGTGTTTGTTTATTAACATCCTTCCATTTGTTTATTAACATCCCTCCATTAGTTTAACTTCCTTGTGTTTGTTTATTAACATCCTTCCTTTTGTTTATTAACATCCCTCCATTAGTTTAACTTTCTTGTGTTTGTTTATTAACATCCTTCCGTTTGTTTATTAACATCCCACCATTAGTTTAACTTCCCTG
>NW_027100895.1:85000-87500 GCF_029633855.1 Hoplias malabaricus
CTGTGAGTGGCAGGGTGAGTGTGTGAGTGAGAGGGTTAGTGTGTGAGTGACAATGTGAGTGTGTGAGTGAGGGGCTGAGTGTGTGGGTGACAGGGTGAGTGTGTGAAAATGTCCACAGGTGCAAGTGTGTGAGTGACAGGATAAGTGTGTGAGTGGGAGGGTGAATATGTGAGTGACAGGGTGAGTGTGTGTAACTGTCCACAAGTGTGAGTGTGTGAGTGACTGGGTGAGTGTGTGAGTGACTGGGTGAGTGTGTGAGTGAGAGGGTGAGTCTGTGAGTGACATGGTGAGTATGTGAGTGAGGGGCTGAGTGTGTGAATGACAGGGTGAGTGTGTGAGCGAGAGGGTGAGTCTGTGAGTGACAGGGTAAGTATGTGAGTGAGAGGGTGAGTCTGTGAGTGACAGGGTGAGTGTGTGAGTGACTGGGTGAGTGTGTGAATGACAGGGTGAGTGTGTGAGTGAGAGGGTGAGTCTGTGAGTGACAGGGTAAGTATGTGAGTGAGAGGGTGAGTCTGTGAGTGACAGGGTGAGTGTGTGAGTGATCTGTACATAGCTTGTTTCTTTCTTGTGCCCAGTGATTCAGGGTAGGCTCTAGACAAACAGCGAAGCTTATCAGGATGAGCCACTTTCAGAAAATGGATGAATGGATGAATAATAACACAGTCACACAGTGAACACAGCTCTATATGGCAGGATGAAGGCCAGAGGATGTCAGGGTTAATGGTGCTGGAAGCGGTGGAGTGTGGGGAGTGGGAGGATATTCATTTCTCGTCTGAGCTCACAGAGGTCTCAGGTGTGGGTTTATTTGAGTCCCGTTTGTTTACCAACTCTCATAACTGTAAACAAAAACAAAAACAAAACAAAAACAACACAAAGCCCCCGTTTTCTCTCAAATCCCCCGACTGCATCTAAATGAGACACACATCTGATCCGCCGCTGGGTTCCCGTCTCGTTTGCTGCTCATTATAATTCCTGGAGCTCACTTTCCCAAATCCGTCCTCTGTTTCCACAACGCTCCAAAATCCCCCCTCCGGAATTCTACAGCAGCTATAAACCAAACGTTCAAATAATATTAACACCACTCAGATTTATACAAGATTTAACGAGTGAGACATAAACCTGTCACACACTTTTTAATTCCTTTCAGGAGACCACACCCCCTCAGGACCCCCTCAGAGCAGGTGTGATGTGGTGGTGGATCATTCTCAGCGCTGCAGTGACACTGACGTGGTGGTGGTGTGTTAGTGTGTGTTGTGCTGGTGTAGAGTGGACCTTGGAGTTGCCCCGCCCCCTCGTCTGAGTCTGTCCAATCACAGCGCTGGACCCGTGTTTATGTGAGAGCACAAAGATGAGGTTAAACTCAGTGAAACGGACACAACGAGCGCGGAGAAATAAGAGCACTGAGTAAAAACGGAGAAGAAAGAGAACAGAGTGAAAACGGCTAAAAACCAGAGCTTCTGCTCCTCGCTCCTCACTGCTGTGCGCTCGGGGTCGGGGTGAACAGCGAGCGGCTCATTATCATTTAAAGGAACAGGTGCTGAAAGTGGGCGTTCTGAACAGGGGCTGTTTACACAGGGGGAGAACACTGCTGTGGGGTTTCACTGAGAAACAGAACTGTGTTCCTCTGTGGAGAAGAGGGGAAATATGGCAACTTTAAAGGGGATGACTGTAGGGAAACTCTCTTCTCTGGTGTGTTTATGTTCAGAAGCACCATGACTTCTTACTCACACACACCGCTCCACCTTAAAAGATACAGTCGCTTCTTACTCACACACACCGCTCCACCTTAAAAGATACAGACGCTTCTTACTCACACACACCGCTCCACCTTATAAGATACAGTCGCTTCTTACTCACTCACACCGCTCCACCTTAAAAGATACAGTCGCTTCTTACTCACTCACACCGCTCCACCTTAAAAGATACAGTCGCTTCTTACTCACTCACACCGCTCCACCTTAAAAGATACAGTCGCTTCTTACTCACTCACACCGCTCCACCTTAAAAGATACAGTCGCTTCTTACTCACACACACCGCTCCACCTTAAAAGATACAGTCGCTTCTTACTCACTCACACCGCTCCACCTTAAAAGATACAGTCGCTTCTTACTCACTCACACCGCTCCACCTTAAAAGATACAGTCGCTTCTTACTCACTCACACCGCTCCACCTTAAAAGATACAGTCGCTTCTTACTCACACACACCGCTCCACCTTAAAAGATACAGTCGCTTCTTACTCACACACACCGCTCCACCTTAAAAGATACAGACGCTTCTTACTCACATGCACTGCTCCACATTAAAAGATACAGACGCTTCTTACTCACACACACCGCTCCACCTTAAAAGATACAGTCGCTCCACCTTAAAAGATACAGTCGCTTCTTACTCACACACACCGCTCCAACTTAAAAGATACAGTCGCTTCTTACTCACACACACCGCTCCACCTTAAAATACGAGGTGCTTCTGAATGTAAACAAACCAGAGAACAGTG
>NW_027100896.1:0-23480 GCF_029633855.1 Hoplias malabaricus
GTGACAGTCTGTGCGGAGTGTGGGGTGTTCTCCCTGTGTCTGCGTGGGTTTCCTCCGGGTGACTGTCTGTGAGGAGTGTGGTGTGTTCTCCCTGTGTCTGCGTGGGTTTCCTCCGGGTGACTGTCTGTGAGGAGTGTGGTGTGTTCTCTCTGTGTCTGCGTGGGTTTTCTCCGGGTGACTGTCTGTGAGGAGTGTGGTGTGTTCTCCCCGTGTCTGCGTGGGTTTCCTCCAGGTGACTGTCTGTGAGGAGTGTGGTGTGTTCTCTCTGTGTCTGCGTGGGTTTCCTCCAGGTGACTGTCTGTGAGGAGTGTGGTGTGTTCTCTCTGTGTCTGTGTGTGTTTCCTCCGGGTGACTGTCCGTGAGGAGTGTGGCGTGTTCTCTCTGTGTCTGCGTGGGTTTCCTCCAGGTGTTCCGGTTTCCTCCCACAGTCCAAAAACACACGTTGGTAGGTGGATTGGCAACTCAAGTGTCCGAAGGTGTGAGTGTGTGTGTCGCTCTGTGAAGGACTGGCACTCCCTCCAGGGTGTGTTCCCACCTTGCGCCCAGTGATTCCGAGTGGGCTCTGAACCCACCGCGACCCTATATTAGATAAGACAATGAATGAATGACAAATCCTTTGGGGTTTCTGGTTTCCTCCCACAGTCCAAAAACATGGAGGTTAGGCAAATTGGCTACTGTCCTGGTGTGTGAGTGAATGAGTGTGTATGTGAAAGAATGTCTGTATGTGTGAGTATATTTTTATGTGCCCAGATATGGATCGGCGCTCTGTCCTGGGTGAAACCCTAGTGCCCGATGCAGTCCTCCAGGTGGACGGTCATTCCTGGTTGAGAGTTCGCTGTGCGTTTGGCTGCCGCTTCTCACCAGTGTGTGTGGATTGAATGTTGAGTGTTGATTGTAAAGTGTCCTTGGGTTTCTGGAAAAGCACTATATAATTGTAACGTTAAATAAAACACATTTAAATGCATATTTGGGGCTCCTCATTATTCTAATTGAACCATTACCTGTTAGAGGTAAGGAACACCACTGCACTAAATATTGATTGAATAATTAGTAATGAAGTTAGTAAAGTCATATTCACACAGCGTGTTAGGATTTTTTTGGTTTCAGACATCTTTTGGATAATTAAACATGCACTGGGTCAAATTGACCCATGAACATCATTGCTGTTCCTGAAAAACGAACGTAACAGGAGGGTTAATATTGTGTGAATATTTCATGATGGATAGACCAATAGAAACATTAAAAAATCTTATAACGTTAACAAATATTACAGGTTTATATTGGCCTTCTCTGGTCAAGTTGTCATTTTGAACAGTGATGAAATATGACCAAATCACACCGTACCACTCCTGTCCAGTAGGATTCGTGAAGAAATGAGGTTCATTTTGACAACGGACCCACTCTGGCTACTTTGAGCACTCTAACCACACTGGCTTTCGCAAAGCACCTCCACACCTCTTTAAGCCTGACTACACTCATGTTTTCTAGGCCCCCTGTTAGCAAACTCAAGGCTAATCCTGTAGATTGTCCGCTGAGTTGTTTCGGCTCTTAATGCTCGAGGCTCTAAGAAGATTTGAGCGCCCATATATTACAGAGGGATTAAAATGCAGAGGGACCTCTAATAAGGGTGTGATTCGTTTATCATTATAATTACTGTATTCTCTATTTGTCTTTTGGACTCAGTGACCTGGAACAGCCCTCTGTGTGAGCGAGTCGGAGACGAGCGGCATGCATATGCAATTATTCCGGCCAAGAGCTGAGAAAAAAACTCTGATCCAGCCCCTGTCCCCACATGATCGCTCATTATATGCTAATGCAAAAGGTGGTAGGAGTGTGTGTTCCATTATTTTCTGTTTTCCTCCATCCTTTGGCTCTATTTCAAGTGTCACTGATTTCTTATTAAAGGTGTAGTTCAACTAGAAATGCTAATCCAGCTAGCCATGGGTTCAGCTACTTAGAACCATTTAGCATAACGTTGCTAACTAAGCCCTCTATGTTTTCAGTCTATAAGAGCATTGTTAATATTTCTTAGGGAACTGTCACAAGGGCAGATGACAGGAAGTCAAAGACAAGGTCGACAGCAACAACAGCAACAGCTACAACAACAACAATAACCTCCCGAAGCAAAGGATGAACTTAATTAGATTCAAAACAATAACAAAACATGGCTGCTCTTTCACATCTAATTAAAAATACATGTCTATATTTAGTTTGGAAGGGAAACCTCAAACTTATCTCTGATCTTTTTATGTTAAGTTTATTATCCAAGAGTGTCTCAGCATAAGACAGGGTTTGTACAATGGGTACCACTTTAGAATAAGACTACACACATAAAGGTTTATAAATGGTTTAAAATCACTTTATTAAGAGTTATTACTAAGGTTTTTAACACAATAATAGTCATTAATATTCAGTTATAACACAGAAAGGGCAATGGTGACCTGTTTTTTTGCCAAATAGTGAACCCACATCCATGTACACTGTCAAAAGAGAGGTCACAATTTTCCTTCCTATCTCTGTGTTACAAACGATTATTAATGACATTTAAGATGCTTACAACTTAATTAATAACCATGTAATAAACAGATTTATAAACCTTCTACTCAACATAATTAATCATCCTTATTCCTGCCGCCAATCTTATCCCTCAACTCACCATACACTCACCAGAGGTGGTGTACAACAACATGTAGAGCAATGTGGAGCAAACTGGAGTCCGTATACAGCCTCTGGTGAGTTGGTGGTTTCCATTAAGGCACATGTTCAGGTTTCCTCGCTTAAGGGCAAGTCAGCATTTTGCCTCCAGGTTATTCACCCCCTTATCTTTCATGTTTCAGGAGTTCCTTGGAATGGGTTGAGGGCTGGGTCAACTCTCTGTTAAAACTTCAGGCTAAAACTGCTGCAGAAATTTGCACACAACTGACCCCTACTTCTTAGTTTTCCCAGTACTCAAGACTCCTGTGATCCAAATGTCCAGTGTTTTTATTTACTATTATGGCTCCACTGATATTATGGGTCATTTCATCATTACTATATCCCTGTGCTGATTCTGACTCCTGGATAGTGTTTGTCCAGAACATTCAGTCTTCCGTTTGGGCCTCAAAGCCTCTTAATGGCTGATTTTCTCCATCCGTCTTTTAGCTGGCCGTTGTCTTCCTCTTTAATCTTCCACTGTTCTGCGTATAATTGTCTTTTCTAATGAACTGGTTCTTACTGGTTCCTAGCTCCAAAATAAGAGCTTACCTTTGATATATGAAATTTTAGTGAGAGCCGAGACCCAATTTTGTACAAAAACTTCTCTCCAAAGTGCAAAGAAATTAGTACTTTTTCCTACTTCACATTTTTATATTGTCCAGCTTTCATATCAATAAACAACAACAGAGAAGACAATAGCCAAACACTGGACCAGCCAAATTCACACTGCCCCGAGTGCAAGTTCATTGGAAAGCAATACAGAATACATAATGCACCAGTAGGAAAATTGCTGACTTGGCTCTTTATACTTTCTGTTCCTCAGGGAGTGCCCTTTTCTAAGGCTAATTACAGGAGTGACTTAAACCTAGAAGCTTGTATTTTATGAGCAGAAATACGGTGTAAATGTGTTTTATATTCATTTGACTCTTTATCAGTGATGCATGTGAAACATGCAAATGAGCACATGCAAATTTCACCTCCTACATATCGTATTAAAAGAGATATTATACAGTAATTTTATTTTATTTGACTGACCCAACCCCTACACACACTCCCTCATGGAAAAATCCCCTTATCTACTGAAATAACACACTGTTCAAATCTATTATATTCAGAGGACCATCCCTCTCCACCATTACATCATCCTAGTTCATTCATTCATTCATTATCTGTAACCGCTTATCCAGTTCAGGGTCGCGGTGGGTCCAGAGCCTACCTGGAATCATTGGGCGCAAGGCAGGAATACACCCTGGAGGGGGCGCCTGTCCTTCACAGGGCAACACACACACACACATTCACTCACACATTCACACCTATGGACACTTTTGAGTCGCCAATCCACCTACCAACGTGTGTTTTTGGACTGTGGGAGGAAACCGGAGCACCCCGAGGAAACCCACACAGACACAGGGAGAACACACCACACTCTTCACAGACAGTCACCCGGAGGAAACCCACGCAGACACAGGGAGAACACACCACACTCCTCACAGACAGTAACCCGGAGGAAACCCACGCAGACACAGTGAGAACACACCAACTTCTCACAGACAGTGACCCGGAGGAAACCCACGCAGACACGGGGAGAACACACTAACTTCTCACAGACAGTCACCCGGAGGAAACCCACGCAGACACAGGGAGAACACACCAACTTCTCACATACAGTCACCCAGAGGAAACCCACGCAGACACAGGGAGAACACAGTAACTTCTCACAGACAGTCACCCGGAGGAAACCCACGCAGACACAGGGAGAACACACCACACTCTTCACAGACAGTCACCCAGAGGAAACCCACGCAGACACAGGGAGAACACACCACACTCCTCACAGACAGTAACCCGGAGGAAACCCACGCAGACACAGGGACAACACACCAACTTCTCACAGACAGTCACCCGGAGGAAACCCATGCAGACATGGGGAGAACACACCAACTTCTCACAGACAGTCACCCGGAGCAGGAATCGAACCCGTTCTTCACTCACCATCAGTTTAACACTAAGCTAAAAGCAGTAATATCTGATTAATATGTAATGTGTACTTTTCCATGTTTTCCATGTGCACTGTTACTATGGCTGGTGCTGGTTCAGCAGAACGTGATTGGATTTTTAATGCTAGGTGTGTGGATCCTGCTGGAGTCATGTTTACAGCGATGCTGTAGAGCAGAAAAGTTTCAGGAGGAACTTGGACAGAAAAGCTAGGAGACTCACAGCATCCCAGCTGTGCCATCATCCACACTTACAATAAATCACTGGCTTCTCTGACAGCAGGGGGTCTTAATATTGTGGAAGAGAATCTTCTTAGTATCTGTAGCGCTCTCTCTCTCTCTCTCTCTCTCTCTCTCTCTCTCTCTCTCTCTCATTCTCTTTGACCAGGAGCAGTGGAGGGTCAAGTCTCAGAAAGTATGAGCTACAGTTCAAGTTCTGACCACTGCCACTAGGAAAGGAGAAGAAATTCCATTTTCAGCATCTTACAACAATCTTAGAAGATTCCTAAGTGGTAGAGTGAGCATCACACTGAACACTCTCTCACCCTGTTAAGATGACCTTAACACTAAAGCCCAATTTATATTTCTGTGTTGAACCTATGGCGTATGCAACATGCCAACGCAGATTTTATGCCGTAGCCAATGCCGTAGCTTGACTCACACCTCTCCAGATATGTAACTACCTATCACACCGATGCAGATGGTAATGACTGTGATTGGTCGATATTCAGAAGGGCATTATTTAAGTTGAACCAAAGAAGTACATGAACATGAACTCCTCTCCTTCACACACACAGATGCAGAAAGCAGCAAATTCACGGAGAGAGATATCCTCAGACATGGTGTGGTCATCAGGGATGAATAAAAAGTTTGAACTCTCACTCTCAATCTTTAAATCTAGACTAAAAGCTTACCTTTTCAAACAAGGTTTTGGTTAATCACTCACTTTCAGGTTACTCCTTCTCTATTAGTGTTTGAGCTGGTTTTCATATTATCACTGCTCTGTATTAACCCTGTCATACTACCATAGCTACAGCTCTTTTAGTTAGCTTTCTGGTAAACACCAACACGCTGTCTGTCACTGGGTTCTCTTGCCTGACCGTGGAAACTTTATTCGCAGGACAATTTTGCCCGTTCTTTACCATGAACCTACTAATCTCTGTATTTTTATTTGTTCCCTTTGTCTTGTTTTCTTTCTCCTGTCTCCCTCATGCTTTGAGATGTCCTGCTGCTCTCCAGGTGTTGCCCTGATCCAGCCCCTGTGTGTCCTCTACAAGATCCTCATCTACACTATCATGCTTGGCCATGGTGTTTTATCTCAAATTAACTCCACACCTACTTTTAACTCACACAGAATCACTGACCACCTCCTCCTTCCTCAGACTCATACATCACTAGTATACTACATTCACATTACTATAACCCATTCATCTGTCATCAATTCACTTTTACTTCTGTTCTCTGTTGTGTCTCCGGTGTCGACCCGAGAAGGATGGGTTCCCGTATGAGTCTTGGTTCCTTCCAAGGTTTCTTCCTCATGTGCTGAGGGAGTTTTTCCTTCCCACTGTTGCCCCTGGCTCGCTCATAGGAGGCTTGGACCTAGATTTCTGTTAAGCTGCTTTGTGACGGCTTTTTGTTGTGAAAAGCACTATATAAATAACATTTGATTGATTGATTGATTGATTGAACAAAGGAAAAACAATGTCCAAAACAATGACCTACTCCCTAAATAGTTCACTTTAAAGATTTATAAAAGTAATTCTACTACATCACTACATTGTGCACTACATAATGTAGAGGAAGATGTTTCAGATTCAGCCCTAGTGGTGTGACGGTGCAATTGCAGCATGACTTAGACACCAACACAGAAGTATAAACGCTCACAACAGCATAGGGCTCTGGCGTAGCCTACGGTGTATGCGCAGTGTAAATGCGGAATGTTTTTAAAGTAAATGGACCCAGTTCAGTAGGTGAATGTCCAGCTTAAAAAAGCTACAAGAAGCCGGTGAAGGGACCACAGCAGAGGAGTGACATCAGTGACCTTAGCATTCTGGATCACTTGCGAGGGCCATGTAGGAAGACCAGCCAGGAACGAGTTGCTGTGTTCAAACCAAGAGAAGACAAGAGACTGAACAAGCAACTGGATGAACTCCCTGGAGAGAAAGGGTCAAATCCTCCACAAGCTGTAGAGGAGAAACCTGCATGACCAGGTCAGGATGGCAAGGAAGATAGTTGATCATCCAGGGCTCTTCAGAAAGAGTGACCCAGGAGCTGAAAGCTGCTAGACAGAAAGAGAGGGAGAGAGAGAGAGAGAGAGAGAGAGAGAGAGAGAGAGAGAATGGGGATTCTTTTACTGGCACAGATACATCCACACATCCACAGTTTAGCCATGACTAGAGCTGCAGTGCCAGTTTTACGAGCTGTGGCACTGCTCTTCTCTTTGTTGCAAGAACATCATCATCATCATCATTATCTGTAACCCTTATCCAGTTCAGGGTTGCAGTGGGTCCAGAGCCATTGGGCGCAAGGCGGGAATACACCCTGGAGGGGGCGCCAGTCCTTCACAGGGCAATACACACTCACACATTCACTCACACACTCCCACCTACGGACACTTTTTTTGAGTTGCCAATCCACCTACCAACGTGTGTTTTTGGACTGTGGGAGGAAACCGGAGCACCCAGAGGAAACCCACGCAGACACAGGGAGAACACACCACACTCCTCACAGACAGTCACCCAGAGCGGGAATTGAACTCACAACCTCACAACCTTTGTGACTGCGACACTACCTGCTGCACCACCGTGGCAGAAGGGCAGTGCCACAGTTCTTAAAATGAACACCGCAGCTTCTTAAACAGAATAAAAGAATATAATAAAACATATGACACATTTCCATTATTATTGTTATCTCAGCCAAAGAATAAATAGTGTATTTGTTTCCTAACTCTTCTATGAAAATGTAACCAAACCTGTCATTAAACATCGCTGTCCATACCTAAGAAATATTACGATAAGTAAAAAGTATCTGTGTTCTCTTATCTACATTGGAGAAGAAGAAATGCTAAAAACAAGCATAAAATAATGACATTTGAACCATGGCTCATTCATAGCTCAAATTTCTAGAGATAAACCCTAAACAATAGATGCAGAAATGTTTCACACACTAAATTTGTCAAGTAAACAACTCCTTCATATTTAACGGTGCAAGTGCTGTACTCTGAGATTGTAGCATGAATTATGAATGATACTGGGCTATTATTTCTTTTTTCCCATGGCACATAAGCAGCATTTCTTAGTTTGTGGCTGAGACGGATGTTTTTCAGACATTTACACTATAGGTGTGTGTGTGTGTGTGTGTGTGTGTGTGTTGTCTTTCTGCACGCCCGTGTGTGCTCTGCCTCACTGATGGTAATTCATCCTGGCAGTAAATCAGAGTGGCACTCCTTCAGCTAAGGTCCTTAAATAGCTCTGTAAATAAACAGCATCTCACAGACCTCAACATTACAGCATGTCCGCTATGTGTGTGTGTGTGTGTGTGTGTGTGGTCTGGGGATTGATCACATTCTGAGGACAAAAATCTGTATACACACTCACATTTTGAAGGCTTTTTTTCATTGTGGGCTCCTCAAACTTATCTAAGTATTTAAACTGTGTGGCTAAGGTTAGGGTAAGTATTAAAAAAGCTCATAAACCAGGAACTCCTGGAGGTCCAGGAACTACTCAAATGAAACTCTCATTAGAACTAGAAACACATATTAAATTAAACATGATTTGGAATATCCCGCTCCGGGTGACTGTCTGTGAGGAGTGTGGTGTGTTCTCCCTGTGACTGCGTGGGTTTCCTCCGGGTGACTGTCTGTGAGGAGTTTGGTGTGTTCTCCCTGTGTCTGCGTGGGTTTCCTCCGGGTGCTCCAGTTTCCTCCCACAGTCCAAAAACACACGTTGGTAGGTGGATTGGTGACTCAAAAGTGTCCGTAGGTGTGAGTGAATGTGTGTGTGACTATGTTGCCCTGTGAAGGACTGTGGTGCCCCCTCCAGGGTGTATTCCCACCTTGTGCCCAATGATTCCAGGTAGGCTCTGGACCCACCGCGACCTTGAATTGGATGAGGGTTACAGATAATGAATGAATGAATGAATGAATGAATGATTTGGAATACAATAGTGTGTGATGCTCTACAAAAAAAATAATACTATCACCATGGTAACAAGTATATGGCTGCATACCGCCATTGATCCCTCACTGTCACTGTTTCCACCAACTCTAGGATTCATGGAATAGATGGTTTATTGATGGTTTTCATGCTGCATAAATTTTACTCCACACCTGAGAAAATATTTTGTTTGGATATTTGCAAAATATCTGTTGATATTTATTTTCTTAATTTTTTAAATAATTGATCATCCAGAATCTGCAGTTTGACCCTACTGCCCTGAACCCAGCTAAACAGAAACAGACAGCTTCTTAGTTACAGCTATTCTAGTTCTCCATGTACGCAAAAAAATCTTCTTCTCATCTCAAAACTCTCAAATGAAACAAACACCACCCCTGTCTGCTGCTTTCAATCCGCTCAGACACGCCGAGATCACAGCGGAAACATACCCGCGGTCCCTCGGCCGTGCCAGCTGGGCAGAGTGGCCACCCCGGGGGCCTGTATCTTATCAGCCTCTGTCACATTGGTGCCTCCCCTGGCTCGCTGAGGAGGGCACAATCAGGGGTTCAGGACACACAGCTGGGACTGGACGCCCCCAACAAAAGCCTGGGTCAATAGAGCCTCCAGTGGCTAATTGGGTTTGGGAGATAACCGTTACGTCAGCACAGAACCGAGAGGCAAACACAAAGAGATTATTTCGGCCTCTTTGATATTCCACTGTCTCTCTCTCTCTCAATAAAACACATGAGTGAGTGATGTTTCATGAGGGAGCTGTTGTTACTGAAATGTTCGCTTTGTAGGTGGTGAATAAATGCCCTGCACATCTGTCAATCCAACCTGACCTCAAGCGTGACCTCTTTTATTGTGTAAATAAATGCAATCTGTGCTCAATATTTTTCATGAAAAATTTTACGATAATTTTTTACGAGAATTTAAAAAATAACTCTTTAATAACAAAGTGAAAACAGATTTCTACAAAGTAATGTCAATGAAACAAAAATATATCATGTCAAATATGTCTTTTTTTTTCTCTTTTTTATAAAATTACAATTACAGGGAAAAACATACAAGGAGGCTGCATCATTTTTATAGGCACTGTATATGAGTAGGTTACACCCTTCTCATCAGTACTTTGCACTGACCATGCCGACCCTAGCCTCATGTGCAACACCTCCAGAGCTTCCTGTTCTACTGCTCATTGCTTTGCTCTGGAGCTTCCTCAGATTGTATGGAAGGTGTCCACATATGCCTGGATGTATAGAGTGTCTGCTCAGTCTGTACACTAATGAGAGCTTCTTTAGTTCTGACAGTTGGTGCCTACAAAGGACGACATGCCGCTGCCCATGTGCGGTCTCTCACTCTCAGTCCCAGAGTAAACGGAGCCAGGATTCTGAAAGTTCTGGCTGTAGGCGAATACAAATTGGACCTGAACAAAGATGAGAGGAAGTGCGAGAGTAGCCCTGCCTGTGTTTATCTTCCTCTTTAGGTTGTGCTGCTTTGCATTGCAGAGGCGGATGCTGGGGAAGCGAGACGGACGCTAAGTGGACCCCTGGGAGGGACAGGGGGGGATTTTAGCACACAGCGAGTCTCTTAGTTTCTTATGAAACCTCTTTGCAATCATTCACCCTCTCTCTCTCTCTCTCTCTCTCTCTCTCTCTCTCTCTCTCTCTCTCTCTCTCTCTCTCTCTCTCTCTCTCTCTCTCATTCTATGGCCATGTGCCACTCTCTTTGTGTGTTGTCTAGTGCCCTTCTGTCCCCCCACCTCCCCCTCTCAGACTGTGTATGTACATGCTCCACTTGAGAAGGCAGAAACAGCTAATGTAATGTAGCTAACGAGAAGCAGGGTCTTAAGGCGCAGCTGTAGGAGTTGTATTAAAACATGAATGTTGCCTGTGCTTTTGTTCCTTGGCCCAAATGTTAAGAACAAGCAATGATTTGAGAGATTTGTAAAACTGGACATCACACTAACGCTAACCTCAACCCTAGTGGCTGATTTACACATCCTCACTGTGAGCATTTAAACATGGGCATTGGTGTGTGGGCCAGTCTCAAATGACAATTCAGAGCTGGATTTCAGCTTCCTCCACCCTACGTGCACAATATAGTGGTGTAGAATAATCTGTGAAGTTCACTATGTAGGCAGTAGGGTGCTATTTGGGAACAAATTTTCGGAGGAATCCATGTTTCTCCCTTACGTTGTTCCAGCTTTTTATTCATGTATAATATACATATACACTGGTGGTTAGGGAACTGGGCGTGTAACCGGATGGTTGCCGGTTCGATCCCCAGAGCCAGCAGGTCATGACTGAAGTGTCCTTGAGCAAAGGCACCTAACCCCAAACAGCTGGCTAGGGCTGCCCACCACTCTGGGCATGTGTGCTTACTGCCCACTAGTGTTCACCAGTGTGTGTAAATGTGTGTTTCACTGCATGGATTGGGCTAAACGCAGAGAGCAAATGCCTCTGTGTGCAAGCACAGTGGCCAATAAAGTGATTCTAATTCGAATTCTAATTGAATGTTATTTTCATTCAGCTCAGGCATTTAGAAACGCTAGCGATCTACTTTTGATACAGTTCCTATGTAGAGACTTGTAACAGTATTTCACCCTAAAGGCAGTGATGTCTGAGGTCTTGATTATTGCTGGTAAAATGGCACTTTGGTTTATGCATGGTTTTAGACCGACTTACATTAAAGTCAAGGATGTTTTACTACTTTTATAATAGTATTTTTTAAGATGTGAGAGTGACAGTATAATACTTTTATACTGCAGCCTGCTACAGCCTTATTACACCATTTGAATAGAAAGCAGGCACCAACCACCATAGAAAAGACAAATACTTTCTATATTCACATAGTGCGCCTGCTTTTTTCTCCTGCTGCTTGTACTCGGAGCATTTGGCTTTCTATACGTGTGTTAAAGCCAGCGTGCGAATTGCCAGGGGATCTCAAAGTCCCTGCTCTTATAATGGCACATTCCCTGCTGCTACATTGCCCTTTAAATTCTCCTCTATAAGCATTGGGGAGGCATGCCTGACACTCTTATACCTTCCTTCCCCTCAGAGTCGCAGTGGCGGAATCTGGCCACTAGGGAGCAGCACACAAATTGTCTTCAAATATTGATTGTGTGGCAGAGAGGCGTATAAGACAGGTCAAAGCGCCAGGGTCATCCTCCGAGCACTGCGGACCCCTAGAGAGCCCCGCTAACACAAAGAGAGAGAGTCGTCCTCATTTTACTGCTGCTCTGGGGTCAGCGCCCCCTAGAGCCCTAGGGAATACTTCTACACGATCAACCTTTTTACTGGAGAGGGGACAGATCTATAGACATGCATACGCACACACACACACACATCTCTCTCTCACACACACACACTGGTAAGTGTTTGTATTCCTGTCGTTTTGAGGCATGTCCATGGCCTCTGAAAGAGAGAAGCACTTCCACAGCTGCTTGAGTCCCTTCTTCCTCTGTGAGAAGACTATGGGTCTGAAAGGACGTGGAGCTTTCAAAAAGCCACACCTCTCAGGAAAAAGGCAATGGATACAAAAGAAGATTTGCACATCACACCAAAACAGCTAATGTTTATATTTCTCCAATCAAGAGATAAATATAAACACCCCCCACCACCACCCCATTCATCAGCCTCCGTCCTCCCCTAGAACACAGTGTTCCAACTGTTCAGTGTCAGACTGTAAAAAAAAGTCCAGCCACCGCAGCCAAAGCCTAAATATACCCCAGCATCCTGCAGCTTCCGGACCCCTATAATGAGAGCTTGAGCAGGGCTGGGCCCCCTGCGGCCCCCAAGCTGAGAGCAGGACACACTACAGCTCAGAGAGATTCATCACCGCTCACACAGCTCTGAGCACATAAGTTCGGACAGAGCTGGGGTCAGAGCTGATGCAGCAGGGTCATTCTGCAGAGAGACATTCAGTGTACACTACAGAGAGAGAGAGAGAGAGAGAGAGAGAGAGAGAGAGGGAGGAAGAATGGAGGAGAGGAAGGAGAACACTCCAGTCACTAAAAGTAAAACAAACATAGAGAAAGAAAAAAGTAGATGGAACTGGAGAATACCTCAACAGCATGGAGGATGGAGAAAAAGAGAAAGCAAAAAAAGAGGGAATAAAGAGACAGAGAGAGAGGGAGGGAAAGAGTGAGGGAGAGAGAGAGAGAGAGAGAGAGAGAGAGAGAGAGAGAGAGAATGGGGAATGAAGGATCTGTACTCCATCTTCTCAGTGAGCCAAACTCGGATCAATCAAAGTCAGGCAGAGTACAGAGCAAGGTCAGAGAGAGAGTGAGTGAATGAAAGCTCTATCACAGAAAGATAGCGAGAGAGAGAGAGAGAGAGAGAGAGAGAGAGAGAGAGAGAGAGAGAGAGAGGGGGGACAGCAGGACGGCAGCCAGAGACCGTTCATTAATTAATGATGTCAAAGAAAAATTCACCCACCGTACGATGCACTGTGGAACCTTTATTACACTGCAGCAATGAGTACAGGTCGTGATTCTTTATACGTGACTCTTCCTCTTAATTATAGAGATTCTCTGAGAACGAGGCTTGACCGTGATGACCATGTGCTGCCCCTCATGCAAAAACAGTGGATGTACATTTTGGACGTGGCAGCGTTTCAGCTTGGTCTTAAAAAAATACCCTTAGAAACTGCTGTTGACTAAAACTTATTCTAATGAGAAGAAAATGGCGTTTACTTGATTCCACTGTCACTTCCAACATAAGCTGATGTTTAAGCAGAGAGCTAAGGTTTCAGTCATGTGGGAGTACAAAGGACTTACGGCTGGGTTCAGAATTAGGGCTGGGCTTAGGGTGATGTTTATGATTCGAATTGTTAGGACTGTGGTAAGTGTTAGGAGTAAGGTAGGGGCTTTTACTGTATATGTGCAAAGATGGATTGTAAAAAAGGAGGAGAAAGCGAGAGCAGAACCACAGTGTCCCTACAACGGTGCAGCAGTGGTCTTAGAGTCCAGTTGTGTTCCTTAAGGGTTTTTCCCAAAAGAGATTTATTTGAGTTATTTGAGATTTGTCTTTACAATATGACTGTTTTGAACAGGAAAGCAAAATAAGAGTCCCGGAGTTGAAATGAGATTTATGAAATTAACGTAACTGTAGATGTACTGTAGATGTACACTTGAGTTTTTCTGAGTGTGTGAAGGATATGGTTAGCATTAGCATTGACCCATGGCTGGGTTAGGATTAGACTTACACTCTTAAAAATAAAGGTGCTATAAAGGGTGTTGCCATTAAAAAAACACATTCGGTTCCATAAACTACCATTGTTGCTAATGTGTTTCAATGGGTGAAGAACCTTAAGATCGGGTGATGGATTTCTCTACGTATTTTAGGGAATCAATGTCCATTCTTCCATGACATGGCTTAAAGAACCCTCTGTAGCACCTTTATTTTAAGAGTGTAGAGTCGTGTTTAGTGGCTAGGGTTCGGCTCAAAGTTGTGTTTAGTAATAAACATGACCCTTGCACTTTGATGCACCAAAATGTGTATTACATGCTTCACCATGAAACCAAGTTATGATACGAGTGAAAAAATCCTGATTGGACCATTTTCTATTGGAATTATTGAGAATTTAACTCTCGCCTGTGTTCTGTAAAAGCTAGTCGGCCCTAGCCACGTTAGCCACCAGTGCGTATGTGGGTGGAGCATGGTTAGGCCCATTTTCAGTCTTGTAAAAGAATCTTAAAGGTGTACATTACATTCACAGTAGTTTACATCAGAGCAGGAGGGATTCTTCATGTTTTTTCAGCCTCCAAAGAAGCAGCAGCCACTCCCACACATCTGTCCCAGAAGCCGGAAGCCTGCTAAATATCTGTTTGATTTCATATGACATCAGTAGCATGGAGAAGTATCCAGGCAAAACAAAGCTGTTCTGGAAAAGAAACCATTTCTCAGCGATTGCAAATGTCTGCCATTCATTTTTAATGTTGTTGTAATTATTTGACTCATCCACTTCCCAATTAAAACTCCAAAAGGTTTGGATTGGACCCACAGGAGCAGCTGGAGAAGAGTGTGACAGACATGTGACATGTTCTTCTCAAACTGGCGTGGAAATAAAGTCTCTAGAGCGAAGAGGTGATTAAATACTGCGTCTACTGCACTGGAGTTTACCTGGACGACCCACTACAGACCCACACCACCCACCCCTCCCTCCCCACACACACCATTCACACTCTCTCACCCTCTTTTTCACACAAACACATGTCTGTTTATGAACGCACACATACACATGCATGTACACTTGTCTATACACAGTCACACACACCCAGATATATGTGCATGTACACACCAGGGTTTCCAATGGAGGGTAAATAGCTTTGTTTTATCAAGAAAACATCAATTAAGATCCACCTTAAGAGAGAGTGAGATGCAAGGATTCCACAGCCATCCAGTGCAACACTCTCTTCTCAACACACGTGTCTTAAGTTATCAGTTAGTGTTCTCCTCCGAGTGTGTTGAGGGCACATAGAATGCAGTATGATTTCCAAGTGTAAACACAAATATTTTATTTGATTTCGAATCATTTGTCCAGCAATATTTATCATTTTTGGACATGTCCTGGTGGAAGCTCTGGTACACACAAGTGTTCATAACAC
The DNA here is from genome assembly GCF_029633855.1 of Hoplias malabaricus. Classification (NCBI taxonomy): domain Eukaryota; kingdom Metazoa; phylum Chordata; class Actinopteri; order Characiformes; family Erythrinidae; genus Hoplias; species Hoplias malabaricus. The sequence continues at coordinate 15,453 of NW_027100896.1, forward strand.
ACACACACACACACACACACAAGTGTACAAACACACACTCCAGCCCCCACATCCAAAACGCTACCATATACTCCAATAAGTTTTTATGAGTTGAAGCTAAAGGAGTCCAGACTGTTGGCCCATGTCATGTGATCGCTGTCCATTTGCACCACTAGACACATTATGTGTATGTATAGAGAGAAAAGCATCTGTCCATCAGCGAGACTTTTCATTGGCCGCTGCCATCAGCTACAGTCTACAGCCCAGTGCACGAGTCCATCCATCACCACGGGTTTAATTCTCTCCTCGGCTGGAAGTAGAGCCTCTCTCTGTCCCAGAAAACAAGCTCCGTGTTAAAGAAGAGCCTTGGGTCTCTCTCGGAAGAGGGCCGTCATCTTCCCGCTATCGCGTGACCTAAAAATAAGAAAGAGAGAGAGAGAGAGAGAGAGAGAGAGAGAATAATGAGAGCGCCTCATGTTGTGAAATGTGAGCACTGCTCTCCTGCTGCTGAGGCTGAAGGAGGTCCCCTTCACACCAATCAATGCACAGTAGCAATACGACAGCAAACACACACACACACACACACACACACACACATATACTATACTGCATTTAAATCATCAGAGGGAGCAGAGAGAGAGAGAGAGAGAGAGAGAGAGAGAGAGAGAGAGAGAGCGCAAGGGAAGAGAGGACAAAGAGGGTGATAGGGAAGGGAGAGAGAAAAATTAAATTGGGAGAGGAGAAGAGGAGAAAGCAGCACAGAGGGAAGAAGAGAGATAGCATGAGAAAGATGAAGAAGAGAGAGAGAGAGAGAGAGAGAGAGAGAGAGAGAGAGAGAGAGAGAGAGAGAGAGCAAAAAGAGGGAATGTGAGAGAAATAGATAAGCATTGTGGTGAGGTAAAGGAGGGAGCAAGGGTAAAGAAGGAAAGGAAAAGAGAAAAAGAGGAGAGAAATGGAGAGAGGGGAGGAGAGAGAGAGGATAAAAGAAATAGATGAAGCAAGAGAGATGGAGGGAAAGAAAAAAGCAAGAAGTGAAAAGTAATACAGAGAGCAGTTTCACGGTTTATGGAGTGAAATATGGTGCTCGTCTCTCGCTCAGTAATATTCTCGTGTGTGTGTGTGTGTGTGTGTGTGTGTGTGTCTGTGTGTGTGTGTGTGTGTGTGTGTGTGTGTGTGTGTGTCTGTGTGTGTGTGTGTGTGTGTGTGTGTGTGTGTGTGTGTGTGTGTGTGTGTGTGTCTGTGTGTGTGTGTGAAAGCAACTTTTCCAACTCCTCAGAGATCACACACACACACACACTCACATACTTAAATCTCAGTGGAGCAGCAGTGCATTAAATTCCCTCATCTGCAGTCCTTCGCCTCTCATTGGCTGCTTAGGATGATTGGCAGGTTGGCCCAGCCAATGAGGACACTCACTGTACTCTATATCTCTTCAGTTTAATGACACCTAGAGATTGTTGGGTTAATCTTTTTTTAACAGATATTTTTTTTCAGTTTGCAATATATTAACAAAGACTGATTAAAGAGAAGAGAAGAGAAGAGAAGAGAAGAGAAGAAAGAGATGTTCAGTGAGTAAAGGCACCAAAGACATGCCCTTGACTGCTGCACTTAAGCAAATCCTAAAAGCATGCCAAGTGTGTATTTAATTCTCTTTGTGAGCTTTGGTGTAACATTAAATAAAAGATAAGCGAAGCCAAGCAGTGTCTTTACTGCCCCAGATATGTTTGATATGGTTCCTGCTCTTCTTCTTCATTTCCATAACAGAAACAGCATATAAACACCCACCAGAAGCAAGCAGGGGGATCTAGTGGATGTGTAACCGATGTCTGGAGTTATTAATCCTTTATTTTCTATGCAGCATAAATATAATTGCAGACTTAATTACATTACATTGTAATTACATAGGTATTAGCTGTTTATTACATTGTTGTTTCATTGACTATTAGCTTTCATTATATTCTGCATTAATTTGTATTTGTTTTTTTTTATTAGTTAAAAAATCATTAATAGAAATAAACATGAAATGCTGTTTTGAAAGTTTAGCGTCTCCACCACAATGAAATACCACAGCTCTACGCTTCCCCATCGCTATTGACTCCTCAGGAAGATTGTCAGGCAGCTGAGCCAATCAAGTGCTTGATATCTGGGGTCATAAATACAAGTGGAAGCCCATGAGCTTCCATCCATCGCCTGTCCCTGCCGCTTACCGATTTAATTAGGACTCTTGATTCGAGAGGCTCGGCGGAACCTGTAGCCCATAACGCATCTTAATGAACACGACAGATGTTGCGCTGTTATTCCGTCTCTCCGAGCAATTACTCTCGCGCTCCCCACCACTGTTTTTGCGTCTGATACGGTGTCACCTGTGAGGAACTAGCACCTGCGCCGGCCCACAGCACAAATTGCCTTTCGCAGATTTCGGCAGATTACAAAAGCTCGGAACTGGGCCCGGGCTCGCAGCAATCTGTCGACACATGCAGCAGTGCGATTAATACACGCAGAGGCTGGTTTGATTTTACACGTGTACAATTCTCTCTCATTTTTTCTCCTGGCCTTTCACACTGCCCCAACCTTCTGCTGCTATTGTTGCAAGAGTCTTTGAAACTGCCTCGGCATGGAGTGGCACATTCTGGAGGCACAGGCCAAAGCTGAGATGGTGCATCCAGAAGGTTTACCTATTTACAAAGTTTCTCATCATGCCTCCTTGCCCTACATCCATTAACATCCACATGACAGGAGTGTTACCCACTACACCCTCCTACCTACAGCTGACAATGGAAAAAAGTGAACAGATAGATGTCTGTAGGTGATTGTGTATACTTGGCTCTGACACAAATTTTTCCCCATTGTGATGTGGTTTTTGGCTGCACTGCCCCCTACTGTTTAAAACCCGATGCACCAAACAGACACAGGGTACAAGAGACAGCCACGATGGGTACACGAATGCATAGTCAACATAGAGTATATCTCTACCCTAAGACCACTGTTATACTTTGAGTGTTGGTCCATTTACTGTCTGTATCTCCGGTAAACAGAATGTACCAGGTTCAGTGCTTCCTTCCTGACAGTGTCCTTGCTCTGGGATTCCTTTCCCACTACAGATGTTAGTGCCTCAACTCCCCATCTAATTAACAAGAGCTCCATGAGTCTGTAAAGTGGTGTTTGAAGCAGCAAGACTTTTCAAATTTGTGTAATACAGTGGAATTCCAGGAGTACGACTCGGGAAAACTGTCAGAGGTGTAGAAGTGGGAAGACACTGTGAATCACCAGCTGAGTGGAAAGCAGGTGTCGGTCATCTTTTTTAAAAGGTTGTGATCAGACTGACTGGCCTACATCCATTTTACCATGCATCTCCCAAGTCTTGGAGGAAGCAAATGGCTTGAAGCTGAGGGATAGGGTAGAGAAGGAGGGGCCACCCCTACACACCCAGAGAGTGAAGGGGGTGGCGCTCTAGGACTCTGGTCCTCTGGCAGAGGCATTACCTAAGATAGAACCAGTGACCTCCTTATGACAAAGCTGGCTAGGTGTCAAGCTAGGGCAGACAAAGGCGTACCTCAGGACTCAATACTAGGTCCTCTTTGGTTCTTTTTTTTTAAATGATTGTGACTAGTTTGTTATAAAAATGTGGTCCCTTCTTGTCTTATCTTTCCCATCAAGTCCTTGTTGGAGTTTGCCAGGCCAAGACTTTGCTCTTGGCTTAAACCTGGGTTTGAAAATTATAAATAAATAACCAGATATCTTGAATCCATAATGCCCTCTCAATATAAGCTGAACCGCCCTGAAGTATCAGAGAACAAGACAAGGCATGTGACCCCTATCCAGGCATCCATTGGCTTAGCACCATGCGACCCTGCCTTGAAGTGGATTATGCAGAGATCAGAAAGAGGAAAAAACAAAGAGTCACCGATGCTCTGGAGGGGCTTTTCAGGTCTTCAGCAGAATCCTCGCAGCACACAAGGAAAGGAGGGACAAGACGAGGGGTTTTGAAGGACAGTTTGTGCCTGAAATGCCTGTGGGGGAAAAAAGCGCTTCCACAAAGAAGTCCTTTTTTTTTCAAACGCTCCTTGGTAGGATCATTCCTCCGCGGGCATTTGGACGGCCTGCTGCTCTTCAAAGGTTCTGAAAAGGTTAGCGGGGAGTTTTCTCTGACCCATTTGTGGGCTAAATGCAAAGAGAGTCCTGCCGCTCGATTCTCTGCCACAGCTGTCTGTGACCTGCATGTAATGCAATGTGAGGTGCTGTTGGACAGGGCTACTCGTGTTTGGAAAACAAGGTCCTAAACCTTGCTTTTGGTTCTGTCCTGGTCTGTCGCTCTAAGATCTACTGCCATATGCAGCCTAAGGTAGGTCTTTAGTTTACTACTTTAGTACCATAGTAACCACCTGTCTGTAAAGAGTGCTAGTGCACAGCAGAGTAATAGATTTCTGAAGTGAAGCATAGTAGTTGCTCTAAAGCTAGACACAGGTCTCCTCACCTTGGTGGTTTTGACTTTGTTGCCAGTGCTGCAGGACCAGCCGGTGAGGTCTGGCAGAACTTTACACTCCTCTCCATCCAGACAGGGATGCATCTGACACCACCATTTCTGCAGGACAATGGATGCTATGGAAGAGAGAGAGAGAGTCAGAAAGAAAAGCAGATACTTCAGAACTAAGTCACCTCCCATCCACTGAGTAATGATATTTAGAACCTCTTGAGCATGCATTGTGAGCCATAGTTTGAGCACATTCTTAAATCCTGAAAGCCATGAGCAATGAGAGAAGGAAGATGACACCAAGTGAAGAATTTTATTAGAAAACCACACAGAGAATCAAATAAAATAGAAAAAAAAAGTAGAGAGTTTGCGCAATGAATTAACATCAAATAGAAAATCATTTCTTCTGCTGACACCCAGCTGTACTCTAGACCTAGTCTTTCTTTTAATATCAGGCCAAGCTTCTCTGGTCGTTCAAACATCACTGTATACCATCCTCCACCCCCTCTTCCAACCCACCAAAGGGGGCACCTATAGCAATATGTCTGCTCTTGATATGAGAGTCTGAACTGGTTTACACTGCCTTAAATAAGCCACCGTCAGCAGGAAAACCCAGTCAAGTCAAGACATTTTTTTTCTGTAAGGACACCATCCTGTGGAAAGCAAGGAGTTTGATAATTAAAAAAGCTAGTGATTCTCTTCAAGAACAAATAAAAGCCCCCCCCCCCCTCCCCCGTCTGTTAGTCTGGGAAAGGACAGCTTCCTCTGACATTCGAAAGCAAATAGCCCCAGGTTTGGGCTCGAATACAAATACCAGATTTTAGGAGGCGAGGGATTTCTGTGAGGAGCAGAGAGAAATAGTGCAGTGTTTATAATCACAGCTGAGGGAACAGACTGTTCATTCTCGAGCTCAGGAGAAGATCCAGAAATGTGTTCCTGTGGAAACTGTTAGAAATATTGATGAGTTGTTACACTGACGCAGACGCATCCTGTTCTTTATTTATTTCTTTATATGTTTCATTCTGATGATTCCTTCAGTGTCTGCGTGTCTTTTTAAAGGAAACAAATTATAAAAAATATTATTTAAAAAAACTATATTTGGCTGCCTTAGCTCATTAATATGGGGATCTGAAGCTTCTATCAACAAATAGTCTGTGGAACACAACAACCCAGTTTGGTTTTGTGGTCTGCCTCGGAAAACATGGTATTAAACAAGCCATATTGATTTTGTACTGCATTTTTCACAGAGTGCAAGTGTGTTTATGTGAGAGGGCAAAAAAGAGGTTAAACAGAGCAAAACAGACAAAACGAGCGTGGAGAAATAAGAGCACTGAGTAAAAACTAAGAAAAGAGAATGGAGAAGAAAGAGAACCAAGTGAAAACAACTAAAGACCAGAGCTTCTGCTCCTCCCTCCTCACTGTTGTGTGCTCAGGGTTGGGGCGAACAGCGAGTGGCTCTTTATCATTTAAAGGAACAGGCTGTTTAGACAGGGAGAGAACACTGCTGTGGGGTTTGATCCTTGTGGTGTTTTGACTGAAGGAAGTTACAGATGTTTCATTTTAAGACCCAGAACTGTGTGTTCACTAATCTGGAGTGCTTCTTTAAGTCAGATACACACTAATGTTTCATATCACCAGAGCTGGGTTAGTTTAATGTAGTGTGTGTTATGAAACAAACTTGCTTCGTTTTTAATATGTTTAACAAACAGCAAGAATGAATAAAAGAGTCTCAGACAGTGTGACCTTGACCAGACCCTGCTGTGTTTCAGTGGGGGGTTCAGTCACTTCACTCGCCAAACAAACACCAGGGTCTTCCACTGCGACACGACAGAACAGAGACCGCCACGTTTAGCAATGTCACCTTCTGTCCTCTTATAAAAAAACTGGCCTACATTTAGCACCTCCTTTCTGCCTCACATACTCTTTCTCTCTCTCTCCCTCTCTCTCTCACTCTGTCTCTCTCGCTCTCTCTCCCTCTCTCTCTCTCTCTCTCTCTCTCTCTCTCTCTCTCTATCTATCTATCTATCTCTCTCTCTCACTCTCCCTCTCTCTCTTTCTCTCACTCTCCCTCTCTCTCTCTCTCTCTCTCTCTCTCTCTCTCTCTCTCTTTCCCTCGCTCTCTCCCCCTCTCTCTCTCCCTCTCTCTCTCTCTCTATCTCTCTCGCTCTCTCTCCCTCTCTCTCTCTCTCTCTCTCTCTCTATCTATCTATGTATCTATCTCTCTCTCTCACTCTCCCTCTCTCTCTTTCTCTCCCTCTCCCTCTCTCTCTCTCTCTCTCTCTCTCTCTCTCTCTTTCCTTCGCTCTCTCCCCCTCTCTCTCTCCCTCTCTCTCTCTCTCTATCTCTCACTCTCTTTCTTTCTCTCTATCTCTCTTTCTGTCTCTCTCTCTCTCACTCTATCTCACTCTCTCTCTCACTCTCTCTCTCCCTTGCTCTCTCCCCTCTCTCTCTCTCTCTCTCTCTCTCTCTCTCCCTCCCTCTCTCTTTCTCTCTATCTATCTATCTAAGTCTCTCTCTCTCTTTCTCTCTCTCTCTCTTTCTCTCTCTCTCTCTTCTTTCTCTCTCTCTCTCCTTCTTCTCTCTCTTCTCTCCTCTCCTCACTCTCTCACTCTTTCTCTCTGTCTCTCTCTCCCCCTCTCTCCCTCGCTCTCTCTCCCCTCTCTCTCTCTCTCTCTCTCTCTCTCACTCTCACTCTCTAGTTTTGTACATTTTGCCTCTTCTCTCTCCTCTGAATCACTCATAAAATTTCAAAACCTGATCTCAACCAAAAATGAAAAGCTCTCAGACGTCTCAAGCCTGAAGAGTGTTTCTGAAACCTCTGTATTCCGCGGGTATGAGAGCAATGTTTTTATGGGGACAGGAGGCTCACAGGAATATCCGAATGTGTTTGGGTAAGACCTAGTTCATGTGGACCTTTTTACAGTCACACGGTCATCATGAGATGGGTTCCATTAAAAGACTGCAATATGTACATATTATTCTACGTATTATTATTATCACCACTGCTGAGAATCCAAGCAGTCTCTCTCTCTCTCTCTCTCTCTCTCTCTCTCTCTCTCTCTCTCTCTCTCTCTCTCTCTCTCTCTCTCTCTTATCTCTCCATCTCAACAAAGCCAATCAATTAAGCCTCTGTGATGGGTGGGCTCTAAGCAGACCACCTAAAGAGGGCTGAATGGCTTCTAATTGCCCACAATGGGTCAGAGCTGTACAATCCAATCCACTACTGAACAGGATTTTAGAGAATTATACACAGAGCATTCAAACATCCATCCAAGAGAGAGAAAGAGAGAGAGAGAGAGAGAGAGAGAGAGAGAGAGAGAGAGAGAGAGAGAGAGAGACTGCTTGGATTCTTAAGCCTACATAAAGCTTCTCAACCGTGTTAATAATAATAATAATAATGGTGCTTAAGAGTCTTCTGTATGAGAGACTGAAGAGGAAAAACAGAATCAAACAAACGACAAATAAATGGCAGCTATTTTCTCTGAACGCTCTGTTAAAGCCGAGCCTGAAATGTGTCTGACATCATGTGGTGGTCAGAGAAACTGCAGGCACTGCAGCATTAATCTGATAGAGTGTGT
>NW_027100896.1:23680-60978 GCF_029633855.1 Hoplias malabaricus
TTCTCGTCTGTCACAGTGGACTAAACCATTCCATCAAAGCTCAGTTTTGAGTGGATTACCTGCGACAGAAAAAAGGAAATGAGGGAGGATATCTGTCCTCTGAGAAACAGGACATGAGACAAGCTTTAGCTGATGATGTGCCAAGGATGTCCTCTGTCCCCCCTTTCTGTTACACACTCTATCAGATTCTGTCCCCCTTTCTGTTTTTCCCTTTTCAAAACAAGCTAATCTGTGTGTTTGATTGAGTCGGACCGCGGGGTGACGACCACATGTCCCTCCTGCCTCAAGTCCCATCATCCCCCACCACAAACAAACAAACACACACACCCCCGGTTACTCTGAGACAAGCTTGGCGGCTTACTTAGAGGGTGTAAAACTATATCTGAAAGACGCTAACCCCCTAGATCCCCCGGAGACGCAAAGTGGATGATCCTGCGCTAAGCCATGGATGACTGAAGACAGGATCATACGGGACAGTGACGCCAAGGAGAAAATGAGGTGGAAATCGATTGGAGATTTCACGTCCGTTCCTTGTTCTTCTCTGTACATGACGGATCGGTGTCTATTCAGGAGATACTAGCATCTGTCTTGGACTTGCTAGTGTGATTCCTAGCACCTGATTCTGATGTCCTAGCCTTCTTGCTATCACCCAGCTTGATCTTGTTGATATTCTTGCTAGTTTCCAGCTAGCTTGGACCTCTGGAGTCTGTGTAGCTTCTCCTCGGATCGAGCCTCCTCCTCGTCTGCCCACCTTCCACCTCTGGATCCCACACACTCCACACGCACATAATGAAACCTCTTGGTCAAGTTCGATGGGCAAATCTCGGCCAAGGCCTGGTCCCTTTTTAGCTGTCGGCATGCTCAATGTACTTTGTTGGAGCTTTATCCGTACTGAGATTAACTCTGTAAATACCTGTCTGTACATAATATATATATAAATATATACATATGATACATATAAAATATATGCTCTTACACATGGTGTTCACATGGTATGGGAGCTATGGAGTTCAGTAAATCCCACCCCCTTGCACCCTACCATTGAAAAATGTTGGTCCTCCCCCTTAAAATGAAATTCAAGCAAGCGGTCCTTTCAGTACCAGTCTGAGACAGTGTAACGTGAATTGTTGCCTGGTTAAAAGACACTGCTTGGACATTTTTGCTTTTGTCCAAATGGGCCCCTTCTGGGAAACTGACCCCCACTTCTGTTCCTAATGCTGTCCTCTATTCTCCAACTCTGGTTAGCTGTAGCCCTGCTAGTTTTTGTCGGTCACATTACGAAATACTGAGTCTGTAAAAAAGGTAGGAGACGATGGACAACCTCGTCAAGGGACATGAAACTACAGTAGTTCAGCTAGACACTCACACAGCCTGGTCAGAATCTGGTCCGAATTAAAGACAAGAGCCAGAGTTTCCAACAAAAGTTGTGCTTCTCTTTATTTGCTGTTATTTGCATAATACGGTACTCTGTTGATCGTCTGATCTGCACTGACATGTTTATGTGTGTTGCGGAATGCTTTTCTGGATCTTCTGGAATTAGGCAGGTTTGTTTGGTGTCCAATATGAGGTTCAAAAATGCATGGATTTATGACCTTGTTAATAATTATAGTACTAACATTTCATTTATGTAACAAAGGAACTCTACCTCAAATCCAGGCTACTGGACCCAGAGGAACTCTGAAACCCAGAAACAAGAAAGGGAAGGACCCCTGAAGAGGGGAAACTCCAACCTGGCAGAGGGCAACCTTGCACTTAAGAACCCTGCAGAACCCAAGCCCCCAACCTCGAGAGACAACTACCTATTTGCCAGAGTTGGTATGTGAACCAAGTTTGCTTTGTTGCTAGAGCAGTGGTCCAAACCCAGTTCTCATAAAACCATTGGCAAGTTGACAATTCCCTCTCAAGCAAACATCAAGGGCACATTTGGTTTGCGCAGTGTGTGAGGCTTCCCCTTGCTTAAGTGAAAGGCTGCCTTTTGAGTTCACATGTTTCAGAGTTTCTCAAAATCCAGACCAGTTATCCCGTCGTGATAATTTATGCTTTGATTACATTGGTCAATTTGCTTTTCTTGGTTGTAAAAATGATTGAGAGCAGAGTGTAGTGACCTCAATGGTCTTGCAAGTCTTTGCTGTATTCAACCAGAACAATTCCCACATGAGTTTCCTAATCAATATCAGAAAACCTTTTATAACTTTGTTGTGAATGGTTTGACCATACGCAGACACATCAGAAATGGGTTCCTTGGTGGTTCTTGGCTTGGATAAACAGTTCTAAAAAAAAAACTCCACCTGGTAGACCTCTAATCATGCTTTTCCATCGCATGAGTCCGGCTCTACTTGACCCTACTCGACTCGGCACGGCTCGGCTCGCTTAAAACTTGTCACTTTTCTACTAGCACAGCTCCCCCACTAAATGGGGCCGGTGTTTTCACAAATCCCTGTCTCTAACGGGAATCGTGGGCTTTGAAAACCACAACAACTTCAGCAGTAAATTTAAGCACTGTTTACTCATAATTTATTCACGTGTTGTTTTTGTTTTTTGGACTAAACGCGCACCAGTTCTCACAGATCAGTTTTACTTGTCGCACGTTCAGCTTTCGCTGGAAACTTTCATCAGCCATCACCACAAGAAGCATTTTAACCTCTTCAAACCACCTTGAGGTAACTTTACAAGCTGCTGTTGTGTGTCTGACAAAAAACACATGTGAAAGCTGCTGTAACTTAAGAGATTTTACAAGTGGCAAGTTTGTGCTGGAGCTCTGCATTTTGTAGTGATTGACTCTCTGGCCAATCAGCGCTCTGTAGGGTTTACACATCACAATTTAGTACCTACTCGATTGGAACCAGGTGCGAGCAGGGACTGAAAATGTACCAGATTTGGCCAGTGGAAAGTAAAAGAGCAGAGCCGAGTCAAGTTGCGTAGATTCCATGCAGTGGAAAAGCGCCATAACATATCATGAATATTCTCTATATTTGGAAAGTACCTCACTTCCTCCAAGCGCTATCAATTGACAAGTTCTAGGCCAGTGGTTCTCAGACCAGTCCCAGAATGTCCACATTTAGTTCTACCTTGGACGTGACCCAGCAAACGTGGACAGTTTTGTTTCAGGAGCTTGGGGATTGGACTAGGCAACACAGGTGATTCAAAGTGATATCACAAGTGGATCTTTAATTGATATGGTGGCCCTCACAGCCCATTTCCTTTATCGCTACAGTTCATTCAGACTGCAGGTTCAATCAGGAAATAGCAATAAAATCTGGTCTAAAAAAATACCCCACTATTTATCAATAAAATCCCTCTTCTTGCTGTAGTCACTCAAGTCAATATTCTCTCATCCCATTTCAGTGCCTTTTTATTAATCATTTAATATGTGAGTGAGGACAGAAAAAAAACACCCAGCAGTCTTCATGTCAATAAACATTTGTGGTGGTGTAGTCACAGAGGGCTTGTGATTGACAGGCGAAGGCGCCCTCCCAGCTGTCTGAATGCAAACGAAAGTGCTCATGTTGTTTTTGTTTGTCGCTTGTTTATTTCTCGCTTATGTATTTTTTATATTTAATAGGATTCGGAGGAGCTCAGAGAGATGGCGCCTTTCAAGCCGAATGGAAATCGCAGCCATTTACATTGACAGATCTGGGAGATTAGCCTTAATATGTAACGTCACAAAAAAAACAAAAGATCTTGTTCTCTTTTGCTTCAGGTTTTCCCAGGCAGGGAGAGGAAGAGAGACAGAAACTGAGGCAGTGAGGGGAGTTTTGGGACAGCAGGTGAGGGACTAGTGCTCCAATCCTCTCTTCTGTAGCAGGCGAAGTATAGCAGCAGCGTGCTGTGAAGGAGGCTGCCTTTACTTTCCCAGAGACTACTGCTTCAGAGCTGATAACAGAATTAATTTGCCTCCCACTGAATCATTACCATCGCAGCGAGGAAACTTCAAACGAGTTCTCCAGAAACGCCCAGAGAGGCCACGGCAACGTCCTCCCCCAACTGTGAAAAAAAAAAACACATCACAACTGTCTTCCAATTCACCACCTGTCAGTAATCAATGATGAATCATCTGTGTTTTTACAGTACACTTTGAAGAGTAGGGAATCTTCATATCTATTACCCGTGACATTCTGAACAATAATCAATACATTAACCTGCATTTTTTACAATGCTTTAACGTGAAAACATGACACATTTATCATTATACAGCAGTGTGATGCACACACACACACACACACAGTCGTCACCAGGATGTTCCTAGTGGGAGTACCTTCCTTAAGGGCACTTCATCCATGGATGTTGAAGGAGAAGAAAGTGCTGTTTCTTTCTTTAGCCCAATCCCATTCCTCCCAGTCCAAAACAGAACCTACAGCATTTCGAATCTATTATGTACAATCCAAAGGAATCATAATCAATAATCAATATTTTTCACACACAGATTTTGGGGTGTAATGAGTGTAAAGGGGCTGCTTTTAAAGCTGGATTCCATCGTATATGGACCATAAAGTAACAGAAATATCAACAGTGTCAATATCAACTACATCAAACTTTTCAAATCAAATAGCATCGTTACGAAGTGCTACGTTCTCATTAAGCATCTCAGCGCTCGCCAAAGTGGAGCAGAATCCAGGAGAAATGTGTAGCCTGTTAAAATTTCACACAGCGTCGAGTGTAGGACCGTTGAGCTTTTCAATATGAGGCCCATTAGGGGAAAGGGCTGTCGTGTAACCCATAAACCCCCTCCGCAGCACCGTGATGGATTCCCTGCCTCTGCGTTTGCTTTGCTTTGTGGAATTCACTGAGGAGGAAGCCGGCCTGAGTGTGAATGCATTATCATTATCATACATTCTGACAGCCACGAGCCGGTTAGTAATTTCGCTGTAAAGTGCACCTCTGCCGTGAGAGCGTTTTGATGAAGAGATGGTTTACTTGTCATAAAAGATTTTGCTGAAGAGGTGTCACTTCACAAGCAATACTTTGCTGCCTGTTTGGACACAGCTGCTGCAATTTCACCTGACGAAAATGCATGTTTTAACTTTGTAATAGCATAGTAACTACATTATATTAAAATGCCCATACAATCTCCTTAAATTGGAGGCAGGGAGGGAGGGTTAAGACTGTGAAGAAACAGTGTTTTCTCCTACTACTCTAAAGCCCCCTAGTATCTTAGTACCTGGGGGCTTTAGGGTATATACTTTAAGTCCAAAGTTTTAGACATTCAGTGTTAGACATTGAATTCAGTTCATTTAAAGTGGACCCATAGTGAATAAAGCATTCCTGGAAGAGTTATTGCAGCAGAAAAGACATACTCCTTATGTATGCCCTTCATTTCAGATAAATGATGGACAAGTCTCGACAAATGTATCCACAAATACTTGGTCATAGTGTACGTCAGACATAAAGGGGACAGTGAAAAAAGTGTCTGTGCATGAATAAATTAAAGCTGTGTTCATATCAAAAAATAAGCGTGAACTTAATGGGAAACTTCTAGAAGAATCTGAAATGTAAGGCCCTTAAAACTGATGTATGTGACAATATTTCTCTTCTTTCCTGAGGGTGAACACAGTGTAAACTGCTTAGTTCAAAAAACCACAAGGATCAAACCCTACAGTAGCATTCTCCCTCTGTTCAGAACTGCCCATTGCTGCCCTTTAAATGATAATGAGCCGCTCGCTGTTCACACCGACCCGACTGCACTCAGTGTCCCTACACCTGACGTCGGGAATTTGATCCCACTATTTCAACCGACTGCTTAGCCTTGTTTCGCAGTGTGTTGGTTGGTGGACTCCAAATCCCCACCGACTTTCATTATACATCCCCTTTGTTGTATTAGCCCAGTGCATTGATCAATGCTTAATGGCACTGGAAAGCTTTTGTCTTTAAACAATGTTGTCCTCGAGGACTAGCGGAATTTAATTGCTGTAACATAAACATCACAGATATCAGTGCTCCATTATGCTCCTCTAAATGAAGCGTATCCATTTCCTTGTCTGCAAGATTTGAGGCAATTAACCTGTGAGACTCCAAACAAGCAGCAAACAAGATGCGTGGAGCTTCATAAGCATGTAAACAGTGAGCACAAAAGAGCTCCAATTCTGTGAATAAGTAAATATTAGCGGAACAGTGTGCACCTCAAGTGAGTCGTTAACTTGTTCTGACGTGTCAGAGAGTCCGTAACGGCTCCTGCGGAAGAACCTCAGATCAAAAGGCGAGGCTTTCCAATGGGAATGAGTGGATTTAATTACCGCCTCTTTTTCATGTTACTTCAATACAATGTGTTTTCTTCGTTGCCTGATTATCCATTCCAGACTATCCTCGAGGAACCTGCATCAGATGCTGGGAGCCTCCCTTCAAAAAGAACTTTTAGAGATTTGAAACTATTAAACATGTCTCTGTGGTATGTTAAATATTTCAATCTCATGTTCTATGTACATCGTGGCCACATTTTAGAGACTGAAAGTATACACTTTAAATGTAAATAAGACGGTCACAAATTTGGTTTCTCAGACAAGTTCCATGGAAGAACACAAGTCCTTCTAGTCCTCTGTGTAGAAGGAAGTGTCTTTACCAACAACACCAGCCACATGCTACGGCAGCTACTCTGAAGAGTTGGGGCTGGAGCTATACCTGCTGATGTAAAGATATAGTGGTAGAAACAACTGAATAATTAAAGTAAAACCTATATAATCATTCATTCATTCATTCATTATCTGTAACCGCTTATCCAGTTCAGGGTCGCGGTGGGTCCAGAGCCAACCTGGAATCATTGGGCGCAAGGCAGGAATACACCCTGGAGGGGGCGCCAGTCCTTCACAGGGCAACACAAACACACACACACACATTCACTCACACACTCACACCTATGGACACTTTTGATTCGCCCGGAGGAAACCCACGCAGACACAGGGAGAACACACCAACTCCCCACAGACAGTCACCTGGAGGAAACCCACGCAGACACAGGGAGAACACACCACACTCCCCACAGACAGTCACCCGGAGCGGGAATCGAACCCACAACCTCCAGGTCCCTGGAGCTGTGTGACTGCGACACCTACCTGCTGCGCCACCGTGCCGCCCCCTAAATAATCAGAGTTACTGAATAATTAATTATAATAACTAGGAATAATGACTTTTAATTTATGGTTAAAAAAATGCGTTACCATATTAATACTATAATATTATCCCACTGTAAAATGAAACTGTAATTCTTTAGCTTATCAAAAAGCCATGTTTTGAAAAATGGCAGTTTTGACAGTTCTCACTGTAAGGAAAGCAACAGAAAATCAACCCCAGCCAAAACAAAAAGCATTAACGTTTTGTTGGCTTTCCTCAAATCAACTATTGTTCCACACAATCACAAAGTGAATAAAGAATCCCATTTCTGAGGTCACACTATTCTGAGTTTGGAATTGGACCATTCTGTCTTGAATGGTCATTTAAGACAGAAATTGGTCACACAGTTAAGCACAAATCCTTTATATATGCAGCCCATATTTAGGCAAATCATTATGCAGATATGTAACTGGGACATGAGGGAGGAACGTGAAGGTCAAACACCAGGGGACGGACATCTCACCCTTCAAAGCCAGACACCTCCGGAGAATCCAAGTGCAGTAATAAAAAAAAAAAAATGGATCACATCTTAAAGGAACAAAGGACACTCTGTCTCCACAACGCCCAGGCTCTTTGTGGCAGGTATTCCCATCACGCACTGTGGGAGCAAAGAGTCAAGCTCATTCCTTCTCTTTTTTCCCACTCCTTCTTCTTCTTTTCTTGCCGCTCTGTCGTTTGCAGTGCAGACTCTTTGCTGAATGTGAATCAGTGCTGAATCGTTGCCAGCAGAAATACCTCCAGCACGAAAAAACCCATAGTCTCTTTTCTGTCCACATGTACACACTGCACATTCTTAGAAATAGAGGAGTGGATGCCATTGTAAATGTGAGGAACACTGCTAAGGTCTAAGGAACCTACATATAGTGTAAAAGATCTGCCCAGTTAAAATAACTATTTAGGAGACACATGTTTTTCATTCAACCTTAAACATATTGATCCTTGTGGTGTTTTGACAAAAGCAGGTCAGGGGCATTTCAAGACCCAGGACTGTGTTTACATGTGGGAATGTTGGAGAACATGTCCAGCTTAAGTTCCATAAGTGCTCCTAACTTTATGTTTTACTGTTGTTGCATTTTGTGAGAGCCCTTATTATCACCTCATTTTCTACAATGCAGACTTCTCTACAGTGGTTCATTGCGATGCTCTGCCTTCACTTCCAATTCCAATTACAGAAGTGGTTCATAAGAAAGTGAAATGTTTCATGAGTGTTTTTCCACCACTTTTCCAGTGTCCAGTGGGATTTCGAACGTTTTTCTCTGCGAGTTCTTCTGGTGATCAAGGACGTGTTTCAGAAATGAGGAGCACAAAAATTCTTTTAATCAGGAACGAATGGGAGAACACGCTGCTATGTTTAGACTTCCTTCACCGAGGGATGCTAAAGTCTCTGCAGAAATGAGCTCTTCCCCTCGGAGTTCCATTCATATTCCACCAAACCAGTTTGAATCCAGCTTCAACTTGTGAAGAACTGAAAAACAGAGATACAGTAGATTACAATGTGCTCAAGTTCATGGCGTAGCAATTAGTGTGTTCTGAAATCTTTAAGGTTTGACCTCTGGGGCCTGAGGGAATGTTCTGTATTGTTGCAGATCTTTTTTAAACTCTCCTTTAAATGCACTTCATAAATAAATGAATCAATGATAGTTCCATTTCTACAGAGATTTTTTTTTTCTGGACCCTCAAAGTGCTTTCCATTTTTGGGACATTAGAGAGTCACCTACAGCATCCACCTGAACCCTACAACAACAGCTGATCTGCCCCAGTCCCCTCACCACACATCAGCTTTTATGTAGAGAGGAGATAAGAGGGAGTGACTGAGCTGGTTTATTGAGGATGGGGATGTTTAGGAAGCCAGATTTGATCACAGCGGCAGGTTCTGCCGGACAGGAACTGCTCCAGGAACTTTAATGACCTCAGAGAGTCAAGCGCTTGATTGTACATCTAATCCAATGGACCACAATGTTTATTATGTGCAGTGTCCCTGTCACTGCACCCAGGCATTGGGATCCACACAGATTATAGGGACAGCACCTCCTGTTGGCTCTGTGTCAAGAAGAACCTAAGCTTTCTTTGGACGTGTCCCATTCACATCCTGGCCCAAATCAGCTTAGCGTCAGTGTGTTCATCTCTCTTGTGAAAACTCACCCTTTCTTATCAGAATCCACTAGTCAGTTTCACAGCAGTTAGGCACGTGGATCTAGAGTACGAGATATACATTAGCTTTCATGTAATGCTTATGCATGTGTTAAAAACATCCCTAGTGACCAAGTAGTGTTATCAGCTGTTATCCAGAATCTATAAACATTAGCTGTGTCCGAAACTGTGCCCTATTCACTGCATAATGCAGTTTTGGGGTTCTGCCATTTTGTAGTAGTGTCCAATTTTCATTGCACTCAAACAATCCCACAATGCACTGCAAAAAGTAGTGCACAACCCATGTACACTAGCAGATATCAGATTACCTGATTACCCATAATCCACTGCACTGTTTGTTGAAAACCCACATGAGGTAGTGTTAGAAATCATTCACTACCCTCCTGAATTCAGTTCCCTATAATAGTGCACTATATAGTGAATAACATAGGGAATAGTGAAAAGGGAGCCATTTCGGACACAGAGCATGAGATTCTCTATAAATTTGCTCTTCAGAAACACCAACCGATGAGGATGGGCAGCCGGGATGATTGACCACCCTCAGACAGAATGACGAAGCCTTCTTTGTTGTGGGTCAGTTTGTTTGTTAGAAGTATTCCTGTAAGATCTGTTTCTATAGAAGGATGGCTGGAGATCTCCAACCTCTCTCCTGTTTAATCCCATTCATCATCTTCAGGCAGCTCCATCCTGAAGCCTTCATTTTGCCCGAATCACTGGCGTAGCCGAGTCGAAGGTGCACGAGTCAAAAGAGGGCCGTAATTAAAGAGGACGAATCCGACACCTAATAAGAGATCTAATTAAGGAAATGAATAAGGTGTCAATCCCTTTTCACGGCGCCGTCAGAGGGAAGATTAATCGCTCGCCGAGCTAATTTGATTTGTGACAAGGAAAGGGATGACCTGGTAAGTCGCTGAAAGAGAAGAGCAAACCCAAGAGCATCAGACATTAATAAAACATGAAAAGAAAAGGTAGTGAGAAAAGCCTGTGTGTGTGTGTGTGTGTGTGTGTGTGTGTGTGTGTGTGTGTGTGTGTGTGTGTTTCATCTTATCTGATCTGACTGATCAAGTACACAAAGTGCTCTGGGATGACTCATGAATGAGTTCCCAGGAGCTACACTTTCCACAGAAAGGCTTCTTTCACTCAAACAGCAGTGGTTCTATATAGACCTATGTTTTAAAGAGCTCTATTCTTTTTAGAACCGTCTACAGAAGATTATCCACCACAAAGTACAACAGAACACATCATTTAAATGGCTCTGTTAAGTGGCCTTATATAGGATCACTGCTGTTATAGTAGAACCCTTGAGGATTAATTTTAGTGTACACTGTGCTTCTATCAGCAGCAGATAGTGGAGATGGTGAGTCTAGTACCACATTGAGAATTCTACAGTTGCATCCTAAAACCACACTCAGAATTCTTTTCTCAAGAATTAATCTGTCACTAATTAATCTGTCACTAATTAATCTGCCTTAATCTGTCACTAATAGATCTTAAAAACCTTCTTAAAAATGAATAGATCTTAAAAACCTTGATTCTCAAGATCCTTTTATTTTATGCTAGAACCAAACTGAGAATTCTGATTTTGCATTCCATGACCACACCAGGTATTCTACTGTCGCATCCTAGAACCACGCTGAGAATTCTATTGTTGCATTCTAGAACCACACCTACAATTCTGAGTTCTGTAAGAACATAGAATATTTCATTAGAATCTTTCGACTGCATTCTAGAACCAGAATAAAAATTCTAAACCTACAAATTTCATTAATCTTTAATCAAATACAGAGTGTCCAAACAGGAGGACGGGTCAGGCCTCGGGGTCAGTGGTGTCCAGCCACTCTGTGGCAGATGGGTATTCAATCAAAGTCTGTGCTAATGAGATTAGTCAGGAATAACTTTAGCCTGGAATGTGGCAACTAGCCTTCACTTCTTATTAGAGAGAGAACAATAACGCTTCAGTCAGATTTGTCAAAAAAAGACAGACTTTACTAATGAGCTGCATCCTTTCAGCAGCTTTTAGGCTCCTCCTACTCTTTCTCTATCAGCCAATCACACATCATTAGGAAAACATAAAATTGTTGGATTTGGAAAGTGTAGTAATTGGGTTGCCAGGTATTACACAATGGATATGTTATAATACGTTGAAAAACATCATTAGAATCCATTTGTAACACAAACTGATGAGGCACAAAAGAGTGGATAATTCATTCCATCTCTCGCCCTCACGTTCTCTTTCTCCTTCTGTCTTTCTCTCTGTCTTGCAAAGGTCACTGAGTGGAGTCTGTCTTGGTAAGTGTGAGCTATAGCAGTTTAAGCGGGGGATAAGGGCTCTTTGTTGTCACTGTGGCAAAGGAGAAGTGTGGTAGAGAATCTCAGAGCCTTCAAACCATTTTGCACACAGAGGTGTAGAGTGTTGAGCATTGCGTTGAGGGTGTGAGGGTGGGACTTCAAGCTGCGCTGTCAAAAATATTGTGCATTAATGCTGTTTCTGAACAATGACAGCTTGGAGTATTGGACTGCGGCTCTTAGACACAGATGCAGCGCATCTCACAAAAAGCTTACATGGGCATTCTGTCCTAAGTTATACATTAAAATCTTATTTGTTTTGTTGCACGTTATGAAATGTATCTCTCTGCATCTGGATGTGGGTATTAAGGCTCTTTTATTATTCTTACTACGCAACCAGGTGAAATGGAAGAATGTGCCACTACCAGCAAAATCTCCAAACATTATGGTTGGTAGTGATTTATGAAAACTAAGAGAACACATCCACCGCTGGCACTCTCAGGAAATATGCACTTTCTGTCATTTCCCTGAAGAAGAGCGACAGAAACAGTGCTGTAAACTGCACAAGCACAAGAATTTGGTTTATAGTCAGGGTTAGGTTTATAATTAGCCTTAGGTTTTGGTTTAGCCAAACATACGTCTGCATTACACACTTTGCCTTGATGCTCGGTTGACAACATCATACAACCACTGGCGAACCCGGTGTGTGGCTCCTGTCAGTGTAACTCTCACATTGGTTGCCAAATAACCTTATAATGAACATTGATACCTATTTACACTAATGTCCTTAAAGTAAAATGCAAGTGAATGCAAGAGTAGAAGCTGTGCAGCAAAGAAAGGGACACACCATTCATTGATTTTCCCTGCATTTCCAAAGTTTTCTATGACATATCTCAGAAAGAAAGCACAGCATTGTAAAGGTAATTAATCAAAATTTACTCTAGGTTCCACTAAATAAAGTTTGCTTTTTCCTGTTAGTGTCTGTTTTAGAAATAAGAGGTTTTATTATGCCAGAGATTATATGCTAAATCTGCCCCAAGCCTTAGCCTTAACTTTTCATAACCTTCTCCTCATTCCATCTGATTTGTAGAAATTGGGAGATTCGCCTCGGGTGATGCTCTGAATGAATATATGTGTGTGTGTGTGTGTGTGTGTGTGTGTGTGTGTGATCCAGTGTGTATATTCAGGCTGTCTGGATGTGTAAAACGAGTTGGAATCATGCAGGGAAGTTGTCATGAGAGATAGCGGTCTCTGTGGTGGGCTCACTCTTGGGGGGGGCCATATCTCAGAGGGCCATGCTACCAGCCGTGCCGTTGCTGTGGGGACTAGGGGATGTTTTACTGATTAATCTTTCATACGGTGTTGAGTAAATACACACCACACATACATTAAGAATTTAAAGAGCCCTTATCCTACATCACTGATGTGTGATTATTTATTTGACCATCCTAAATTATTTAACACATGTAAATGAGCTCTGTGCTTATTGCTGTTGTATCGAAAAGTAGTCCGGGCTGAAACACTCCTTATAACTTCATCCAAAAATGGGCGGGGTCATAGAAGGATATAGGTGAATAGTATCTTGATACATGTGTAACATTCCAATACTAATGCGTACAAATGCATTGGGTTTGTGACATCACAAAAACAACAAGACTATTTTTGATATTTGGGTACAATATATTGGCTTTGGGGGGAAAGTTTTGTTCTGAGACTCTAACAGTGTTTATTTACAGCATGCTCTTTACACAGACTCTATTATTTAAGGGTACTGGCCCTTTAACAGCCCATTAAGACATGATTGGATGCCTACCCTCCTTCCTTTCCAGCAGTAACTCAAAGCTATTGTAGCGGTAATGGTTTGAATAAAGGGTGAACATGGGTCTGTTATACATTATTAACACAAACATAACACAGGATCAGAGAGGGCATGAAATATTCACTTCCACTGCAGAGTCATTACTGAAGGTGCTGAAGTCCGCTGGATGCCCCAGTAACAAAGACGGCTCAGCCCCAGAGCCACAAACACGCTAATAAATATTACCATTGGTGTTTGAGGAGCTGGTCAAGTACATCTGTCTAACATTTACCCAGGCCATTCACACACTGGTGAGTAAGTGTGAGATCAGTACACACACACATACCCACACATACACACTGCTGCTGTGCTACAGTCTCAAAAAAAAAGGTACAGTGGAGGTACATTATTGCTCACTAAAGGTACAACAGTGGTGTTAAAGTCCAGTTTTGTTCCCTAAAGCTACATTACATTCTCTTCTCCAGAAGGAGAGGGGGCTACTTGTAAGATTTCTTTACAGAACTGTGTAAAGTAAAAGAGCATAACGTAAGTCCTGGAAATTAAATGTAGCTTACAAAATCAACACAACTTAAAAATTCACAAATATTACACAAAATGGTACAATAATGTTCCCTGGGTTTCAATTTATCTAACAATGTATTCTGACTAGTGTAATCATTTCTGTTTTATTACGTTAAGCTTTTGAAAGAACTGTTTTTAGAATCATTTTAATGCAGTTCATCCTTTAATCATCCATTCATCTTCCATAACCATTTTGTCTTGGCTGTCCAGGATGCTGTGAATCCAGAGCCTACATTTGATCAATGGCCACAAGGCGAGGGAACACCCTGGCCAGTGCAGCAATCCATCACAAGGCATTGCAGGTCAACAGATTTCTAATTTGCCATTTCACATGAATACAAAGTCAAATTTCTTGTAGAAAATAAAGGATTATGAAGGGAAGGGCTGGTTACTCTGCCATGGTTCCAGCGTATTCCGTGTTTTCCAGACACTTTATACACTACAGTTATTTAGATAGGATCCTTTTCTCCTGATGCTGATTCATGAGCAACTTTCATATCTTTTGAATTCAGAGTCAGGGGTGTTTTTACTGCTTTTCGTCACATTCAATATGTAAATGACCTTTGTTCTGACTGGCTGGCCTGTAATGTACAGCACAAAATGGCTTCCTGGTAAGAAACAAACTGATATCTTTATGGATGCTTTAGGGCTCAACTGCTATAAGCAGTACAAAGGGTCAGATGGAAAGGCTTTCAGTGATGAATGTTGCCATATGTGGATGATGTAGACTGAGTATTCCATGGTATTCGTTGTTGAGATGTAAACAGGGCTTTAATGATTAGTGTTGAGGACATTGTTTTGGTTATGGTTCCGGTCGAGTGGACTCTGCTGCGGCAGTTTTAATGTGGTGCATGGCTGATCGTATCCTCTCTGTAGTAATCTGTTTAACTGATGAGTGTGTTCTCCGCGCTGCTGTGGTTACATTAAAGCGTATTAATTATTGGCGATGTAATTATCAGAGCGTTGTTCTGCGGCTAATTAATCTGTCACTAATAGATCTTAAAAACCTCCTGCCCAAAGCTAATTGATTCTTCTGACTCTCTCTAACCTCTTTAGCACAGACCCTTCCTTAATGATTGGGTTGTTTTGCATAAACAATGGCCTCGGTCCCAGCTGCACTTCCATTGGGACGGACTTATCAGCTTCTGGCTGGTTCCCTATTGGCCGTTAATCCGTGCTAGTTGCCACTGTCACTTCTTCTAATAAACACACAGAGAACCACACACAAACATCTTGCTGCTGGAGACATTTACAATCTAGGACACAAACACAGCTTTAAATATACATACACTATATATGTCCAATGTTTTGGCACTTTTAGTGCCTCCATTCCACATTTAATAGTGTAGCAGTCACATTCTGGTGGCTCCCTTCCACCGTAAATGATTCAGCAATCATTTTCTGGTGCATCCTTTTCATCTTAAATTCTGCAGTTACATTCTGGTGTCTGTGTTCCACATTAAAACTATTTCCCATTACATTCTGGTGTCTCCATTCCACCTTAAACATTCTAGTACCAGACAGACATCTGACAGATGTTTACATACAGCTGTATACCATGACTGTTCAGGTCAGGCTGGGATGCCTTTCATGAGCCTGGTAGCTTATTATTAGCTTTCCCTTGGGGTATTTTAAATTGCCCACCTGCGAGAAATGCCCGTGTGATGGAGTGACCTGCTCTGACGGGGTTAATTCATGGAAACCTCACCATACATCCGCCCGTAATTGACAGCCCGGGTCAGTGAGGAGAAGCAGATGCAGTTTTACTGGGAGTTTTGGGGCAGGTGGGAGTTAGCAAGTCTAGCTCATAAAGGAGCCTCGCTGTTGTTTACTGGCCGGTGGGCCCTGGAGGTTGCCATGTGGCGGGGGTTGCCAGATTGCAGGGCGGGTTGGTGACACAGACATGTTGGGCTGATTGGAATGAGGGATCCTGCTGGGTGACATGCCATTTCCAGCGCCACTGGGGCGAACAAATATAACCCTGTCAGATGGGCACTGAGGCATGTGTAACCAAACCCCTGACAGAAAACTCGTTCCTCTCCGGCTGCTTTGCAAAACAGCATCTTGATTCTGAAATGAAGTCTATGCTTGTCTCGCACGGCTCGCATGCTAGCTGCTTTCTGAGCTAACATGAGTTAAGGGCTGTAGGAATTAACGCAAACTGACTCGAATAAAAAGTTACTCTCTGAGCTTTTAAGGCTTTTTAAGGTAGTTACTTTGCTTATGGCTTTATTCATGTGGAAGTTGTTGCTGCCACTCTTCCTGAAACTCACGATGCACACTCCTTCACTTTTCATTTAGAGCAGTCCTTGTAAGCTTCTCTTCTCAACAGTGAACACCGCTATTTTAAGATGCATCCCTTGTGTTATCCCTTATGACATGAACTAACAACAAGGTCTCAGAAAGTGAGCACACATTTTACTACAGCAAGCACTTTCAGGTATTAATCTCATGACTTTCTTATTTTATGATCAATAAGTGAGCTCCCATCCATTGGTGGCGCTGTTTCACTAAATCATAACAAACTCTCTGTTATGTCCCTAAAGAAGAACTACGAAAACAGTGCTGTAAACTGTTTGTGAGAGTTCTATAGGCTTAAGTTTAGAGTTAAGGTTAGGTTTAGGTTTAGAGTTAAGGCTAGATAAAGTTGTAAGACTGATGTCACATTGGTTTACCAGAAATTCATGTACACATCCACAATTACACCTTTTACACATGCCACTTATATTTAGCAGGCATTCTAGAATACCTGGGCTTGGTTGTTTAGTAAAATATGTACAAATTCACCATAGAAACCAGGCTGGAATTAAATGTCTCACTCTGGAGCAGTGGATCTAGAGTCTCTGTGATGACAGACCACCATCCAATATATGATCCGAAGTGAAGTGATGCAATCAAAACTAATGACACGAAATCCCGAGACCCTGATCTCATTAAGTTTTTCCTGGTTGAATGCCACCAAATCTTGATAATTATAGTCCAACATCTAGTGCAAAGCCTTCTGGGAAGAGTAGAGGCTTTTACAACTGCAGAAAGAGGACGTATTGCCTATTATTAGCCGCCATATCTAAAGAGATGTTGGATGGTCTGTAGACGGTTGTCCGTATGTTTTGTAGTCACTGGAAGTGTCTGTGGTTCAGACTGTTCTGAAAACATTCGCTCTCACTGTCGCATTTTCAGTCAGAGGCCACATTTCTCAATATTGCTTAGGTGAAGTGTGACTTTGTTGAGTTCTGTTTTAACCGTGTGTGTCTCTATGTCATCATCCTTTACTTGTTTCTTCTCATTTTCTTCTTAGGGCAGTCTGTAGTTTCTCCCTGAGGCAGAGTCTGGTGTCTCTTTTACCCCTGGCCTGGTTGAACAAATGGCTGTAAATTCTATTCAGCTACTAACCCTATGGGGTTTCCAGTACTATCTGAGAGATAAACTTGACAGTTAAACAGCCCACATTTTTTTCAATCTTTTTTTTTTCATTCATTCATTCATTCATTCATCCAAAGCTAACAATGCAACATCAGTACCCAATCTCATTAATGTTTTCATTACAGCACATCAAATATTAACACTGTCATTCACACACTCACACCTGTGGACAGTTTCATTCATGTGGAAACCCAAACAGACACTGGGAGAACACACTCTTCACAGACAGTGAGGATCAAACCCAGGACCCCGAGACCCTGGAGTTGTGTGGCATCTTCAGGACCACCTTGCCATCCTGTTTGAAATGGATCAATACAAAATAAATAGCATTTAATAGACATTAATATCAGATTGTAAAGTCAGTTCCAAAGGCTGAGGTGTGTGTTGCAGTTCCTACATTGGCAGGGCTGGATGAGTGTGTCCTGGAATGCTTCTCTGTCCTATGTGTGGCTACACTTCCACCATCAGTGAGTAGAACTGTCAGGGTCCATTGGTAAACCTCCAGCATTTCATTATTATGCAAGGTCTGGGAAACTGGGATGTTGTCATATTGTATGGACGTCACGCGTATGTTACACTCGCTCCTAATTAATTTGGTAAGTCGTTGCCGATGCCTGTAGGTCACAGTGTGTGGACTCGTCCCCCTTGTGTGTAATCCGCTCGTCCAGCCATCGCTGAT
This sequence comes from Hoplias malabaricus, assembly GCF_029633855.1. Lineage (NCBI taxonomy): Eukaryota > Metazoa > Chordata > Actinopteri > Characiformes > Erythrinidae > Hoplias > Hoplias malabaricus. Next base: position 41,701 of record NW_027100896.1, read on the forward strand.
GGGCAGGAAGAGGGTGACCCTGAGCAACTGCCCTTGCCTTGGAGCTCCCAAAGATGGTGTGAGGTGGCAGTTAGAGGCGCCAGACGGAGGCGTACAGATGGAGCAGAAAAAAGTGCCTACAAACAGCTGTTTCTAGACTTCTCCAGAGAGAGAGAGAGAGAGAGAGAACGAAAGAGAGACGTACAGAGTGACTACAAGACAGAATCAAGTGCAATGGAGGGTGAGAGGCCTAGCAAAGACACAAAAGAGAATGGGACAGAAAGAGCTCACAGGAGAGAAAGAGTGTGAATCCTGTAGCTCAGAGCACCGCAGTGCATGCTGGGAAAGGTGTGAGTCAGCGCCAGAGCCCCAGGCTCCATAACACGTCCAAAAACTTCGGGGACATATTGTATCTTCTGAAATTTTCCAAGTTGGGTAACTTTTCGACTCCTGCCCACAACTACTAACTTTCCTAGCAACTCTCATGATGTTGGATAAGCTTCTACACACTGCTGTTACTGGGAAGGGGGTTATAGTCCTTTAGCCAACACTTGGCACTGGACCTGGTGACCTAAGGCTCATGTGTGGTTTAGAACTTCTCTGTGGAGACTATTCAAGCTTTGTGTCCAGCTGAATGTCAGGGTCTGTAGTGGGTTTCCTCTTTTTTAAAAAATAGCCATATGGCACTTTTCCATGCAACTCTGCTCATTTCTACTGGTCTCTGCTCGCTGTTTGGTCCCTGGTACCAGATTCATGTTCCACTACCACTGCCACCCCCCTGCTCCCTTTGGGAACCACAACAACGGCAGCGTTAACATTAAGCATTGTTTACTAAACATGTATTGGCATGTTGTTGTTGTTGTTGTTTGGAACTGAACACAGCTCCGTCATCAGTTCAGACAGATCAGTAGAGTTTGTTTCTTCCTTGTTGCAGTGTCCAGCTCTCGCTTGATTCGTCCGTCTGCCACTGTACCAAGGAGCATTTGAACCTTTTAAAGACCACAGTATAATTTTACGAGTTGCTGTTGTGAGTCGAATAAAAACAAATGTGATCTCTGCTGTAGCTGGAAATTTTACAAATGGAGAGTTAGTGCTGGATGTCTGCATTTCGTCCTGAAGTCTCTCTGGCCTGTCAGAGCTCTGCAAGGTTTACACTGTTTACACACTGTAACCACAAGCAAGCAGATACTAAATACAACCTGAATCCAGGTACAAGGTAGCAAATATGCCCAATGGAAAAGCAAAAGAAAAAAGCAGAGTAGGGTCAAACTGAACAGGTACCATGCAGTGGAAAAGCACCATCAGAAAAGTAGTTTTCACATATACAGTATATTGTCATTCTTATTCTTTATAAAATGAGTTCTCTCTGTCTCTCTCAAACACACACACAAACACACACAAACACTCACACACACACACACACACACACACACACACACCTGTGTGCTACTTTTTTAGGCAAGCAGCCAAGAGAGACATCCTGGATTTTGAGTTTGTCAGCTGCAAATGTTTCTGTGTATTGGGAGATGGGGAGTATTTGTGCTGCACTTCAGAAAGATAAAAAAAACTCTCCTCAGGACCAGCTTTCATTTGTTTACAATGCCACTTTGTTTCCAGTAACACCAACGGACGCTCCACTCTGGAGAGAGAGAGAGAGAGAGAGAGAGAGAGAGAGAGAGAGAGAGAGAGAGAGAGAGAGAGAGATAATTGAGTAAACAGAAATACATTTGTCTTGTCATATTCGATTTTTTTCCCCACAACAGGTTCACTACTGTTGTTAAGGACCACTATTCCTTTAGCTTCTTAAAGCAATGGTTCAGGGAAAAATCAAATTTGTAGGATTTCCCACTCACCCCAGAAGCAATCGATGTGCCAGCACATGTTTGGAGTCCAAATTTTATTCAAGAGCTAAAGGTTGGAGGCTAATGTTGCTAACAAAGACTAGAAATCAATAGTCACCTAAATAGCCTTCAGAAATATAGGCTCATCAGCTTTTCTGAAGCTGCTCAAACCACATCAATGTTTTAATCATGACAGAAAGTTAATGTGTTATATTTAAGTGAACTTCAGCACTTACACACAGCGAGTTCAAGACAAATCTGTCCTAAAATAAAACTGACCTCAGATCAGATTTCTCTATATTTATTATGATCACTCCTGCTCTGTATGTGGGGCACTGGCAGCGCTGTCAGAGGCCAAATGTCTCCTGAGATGGAGGTTTGTGAATACACAGAATATGCTATCTATAAAGGATTAGCGTAGCATTCAGCTGCGCTCTTTCACTTTTACAGTTTGCAGTCATAGGGTTGCAGTCATAGGGCTGCTTTCATAGACAGGTATTAAGCTTAGTTCTGGACTCTATCCTCCTTTCAATGAAAAATCACTGTTCAAAATGCTGTCCAGGACTAGGTTTAATCCCTGTCTGTGAAACCATCCCAATATGTCTCCTAAAACCCATCCACTCATCTATTTCTCCTTAACTAAGACCTGCATGTGGTTTGTGTGGGTTGGGAGATGGGAGCATGTTTTTAGAAAGGGTATTTGGCTACAGGCATCCAGTGTTTTTTTAGCAACGTTAGCCTCATCGCTTTAGTCCTCACTCTAAAGCACTAGGTAAGATTTGGTATTTTTGATCCTTGGCTCCCCCTACAGTTGCAGAGTGTAATTCAATTTTACAGCACTGTCCTGAAAAAACAGGCGTGTGTTAAGGGGGTGGTTACATAGTGCTGTTTCTACTGTGCTGAGAGTAGCAAAGTCAGAGGCTCTATTCTCAATAACACAAGTCAGTAGAGCATCGCAATGATTTTGAAGCTGTAATTGTGAGGTAAAAATGCTACATACTGTTCCTTTAAGACCAGAGTCGGAGGTCCGGGATTTGGTAGAATCACTTTAAGAAGTCCAGTCTCCACAGTTGCTGGTGATTGGTCTCAGTCTTTTAAAGGGGACCACCTTTGTTGCTGTAGGAACCTGGAACAAATGCTTAATTGATGTCTGGATTGTTTTTCTTCCTTGAAGTTTCTGGCTAATGTTTCTTTACTTATAACTCCAAATGCTGTAGGCCACATGTAAGGTTGGTCAATAAGAGCCACCCCATAAGGAACCTCTTGCCAAGAAAGAATAGAGAGAAACATGAAAGGCTTTGTTTCAAGAAGAGGAGCAAGTCCCTCCATCCCTCTCTGTCCCAAATAAGAAAAATGAATGAATGAAGAACTCCAGGAGAACAGTTCTGTTTTCTTCACCAACTTCTCTGTGTATTGTGTATCAGCCACAGTGTACACTCAGTGAGAGTAACAGAGCAGTGGAGGAGTGGAGGAAAGAGAGGGAGAGGAGTGCAGTTTTGCCGCTGGTCCTCCAGCCCCAGGCTCTTCATCAGCTCAGAGAATTAGCGGCCAGATGCTAACTGATATGGAGCCTGGCCACTGGCACTCGGCTGAGGAGACTGCAGCCAGGAAGCAAAGCAGAGCCATTAACACCTTTAATTACAGTTTCCTTCCAGGTATTCCAACACACACACATACACACACACACACACACACACACATATAGATATGCATGAACATGTATTCATGTGTTGGAAGACATCAGAAGTGTGTGTGTGTGTGTGTGTGTGTTTGGAAGAACTGAGCTGTGAACTGAAATCAGCATCATTTTTGTCTGCACTGAATGTTGTGACTCTTTTATCTCTTAACGTCTCAGTCTTTTTTAAAGAACCCTCTCTCAAAGGACTCTTTGGACTCTTAGTAAAAATGTATAACCCTCTGTAAACTTCAATAATGTTTATTTGTAAATCTGTGTCGTAAAAACACAGTAATCGGTTGCGCATAACAACTAAACCTGCTCAGTCAAGTCTGCATTAAAACGACCTGAGCACAGCGCGTTTCCCAAAGACACTATCAGACAGTCCGTGTAAATAAAGGGGCATATAATGAAAGAGTAATGAAAGTGATGCCAATACTCGATTAATAGCACACACTGTTTATGCGCTGTTTGTTTATTTGAGCAAATTAAACTTATCTCCAAAGAAGCGATGGTAAAGCCAAGCTGTGTTTGTTTTCCACAACCTCACAAACACAAGTACATTTAGTCCAGGTGATAAATGAAAGAAAATTAATCTTAAAAGCTCTCTTCTGCATCCACTTTCCTTCTTCTGGAGTGAGCTGTGCTGTCCTCACTCCAGTGAACGGGAACACACTGAGTAAACAATAGGTTTTAGTGCACCTCACCCCATAAATGTAAAACTTCTTTAACGTTTCTATTTATTTTAAGTCATTTATTACAAACAGGTCACGACCCCGGAAAAGTCACTCTGTCCAAACTTTTGGAGATTTAGGCCTAGTGTATAACTACATGGTTGCTATGGCAACTGATGTGCACATTATTTCTCTATATCTAAAATACGCCACACATTAAAACATAACAGCTTCTCTTAACCCTCCTGTTATGTTCCGGGTCAAATTGACCCGTTTTAAAGTTTGAAGATCTTGGAAAAGTAGTTAAAATTATTTTTTCAGTAAGAAACTGCTTGCCTTAATTAGTGTAATCAACATATAATATGAAAATAGTTCATTTCGCATATTTGCAACCACCCCCTGCATATTTATATCACATAGATACTGCTCGGGCCAACTTGACCCAGCAGTCAAACTGGAGGTAAAAAGGTGTCAGAAATGTCAGAGTATTACTTTGTTTGCAACTGTGAGACATATTTCAGCCCAATCACACACACACACACACACACACGCACTAGCACACACACACACACAAACACACACAGGTACACTGGTGCAGATGTTATGACTTTTGACATGAACTATTCATATTATCGCGGGAAAACTCCACCCACATTCAGTGGAGACTTGACAGGGGAGGGGCAAAACATAAAAGATTCTACCAGTCACACAGCTTCAGGGAACTGGAGGTTGTGTGTTTGAGTCCCGCTCCGGGTGACAGTCTGTGCGGAGTGTGGGGTGTTCTCCCTGTGTCTGCGTGGGTTTCCTCCGGGTGACTGTCTGTGAGGAGTGTGGTGTGTTCTCCCTGTGTCTGCGTGGGTTTCCTCCGGGTGACTGTCTGTGAGGAGTGTGGTGTGTTCTCTCTGTGTCTGCGTGGGTTTTCTCCGGGTGACTGTCTGTGAGGAGTGTGGTGTGTTCTCCCCGTGTCTGCGTGGGTTTCCTCCAGGTGACTGTCTGTGAGGAGTGTGGTGTGTTCTCTCTGTGTCTGCGTGGGTTTCCTCCAGGTGACTGTCTGTGAGGAGTGTGGTGTGTTCTCTCTGTGTCTGTGTGTGTTTCCTCCGGGTGACTGTCCGTGAGGAGTGTGGCGTGTTCTCTCTGTGTCTGCGTGGGTTTCCTCCAGGTGTTCCGGTTTCCTCCCACAGTCCAAAAACACACGTTGGTAGGTGGATTGGCAACTCAAGTGTCCGAAGGTGTGAGTGTGTGTGTCGCTCTGTGAAGGACTGGCACTCCCTCCAGGGTGTGTTCCCACCTTGCGCCCAGTGATTCCGAGTGGGCTCTGGACCCACCGCGACCCTATATTAGATAAGACAATGAATGAATGACAAATCCTTTGGGGTTTCTGGTTTCCTCCCACAGTCCAAAAACATGGAGGTTAGGCAAATTGGCTACTGTCCTGGTGTGTGAGTGAATGAGTGTGTATGTGAAAGAATGTCTGTATGTGTGAGTATATTTTTATGTGCCCAGATATGGATCGGCGCTCTGTCCTGGGTGAAACCCTAGTGCCCGATGCAGTCCTCCAGGTGGACGGTCATTCCTGGTTGAGAGTTCGCTGTGCGTTTGGCTGCCGCTTCTCACCAGTGTGTGTGGATTGAATGTTGAGTGTTGATTGTAAAGTGTCCTTGGGTTTCTGGAAAAGCACTATATAATTGTAACGTTAAATAAAACACATTTAAATGCATATTTGGGGCTCCTCATTATTCTAATTGAACCATTACCTGTTAGAGGTAAGGAACACCACTGCACTAAATATTGATTGAATAATTAGTAATGAAGTTAGTAAAGTCATATTCACACAGCGTGTTAGGATTTTTTTGGTTTCAGACATCTTTTGGATAATTAAACATGCACTGGGTCAAATTGACCCATGAACATCATTGCTGTTCCTGAAAAACGAACGTAACAGGAGGGTTAATATTGTGTGAATATTTCATGATGGATAGACCAATAGAAACATTAAAAAATCTTATAACGTTAACAAATATTACAGGTTTATATTGGCCTTCTCTGGTCAAGTTGTCATTTTGAACAGTGATGAAATATGACCAAATCACACCGTACCACTCCTGTCCAGTAGGATTCGTGAAGAAATGAGGTTCATTTTGACAACGGACCCACTCTGGCTACTTTGAGCACTCTAACCACACTGGCTTTCGCAAAGCACCTCCACACCTCTTTAAGCCTGACTACACTCATGTTTTCTAGGCCCCCTGTTAGCAAACTCAAGGCTAATCCTGTAGATTGTCCGCTGAGTTGTTTCGGCTCTTAATGCTCGAGGCTCTAAGAAGATTTGAGCGCCCATATATTACAGAGGGATTAAAATGCAGAGGGACCTCTAATAAGGGTGTGATTCGTTTATCATTATAATTACTGTATTCTCTATTTGTCTTTTGGACTCAGTGACCTGGAACAGCCCTCTGTGTGAGCGAGTCGGAGACGAGCGGCATGCATATGCAATTATTCCGGCCAAGAGCTGAGAAAAAAACTCTGATCCAGCCCCTGTCCCCACATGATCGCTCATTATATGCTAATGCAAAAGGTGGTAGGAGTGTGTGTTCCATTATTTTCTGTTTTCCTCCATCCTTTGGCTCTATTTCAAGTGTCACTGATTTCTTATTAAAGGTGTAGTTCAACTAGAAATGCTAATCCAGCTAGCCATGGGTTCAGCTACTTAGAACCATTTAGCATAACGTTGCTAACTAAGCCCTCTATGTTTTCAGTCTATAAGAGCATTGTTAATATTTCTTAGGGAACTGTCACAAGGGCAGATGACAGGAAGTCAAAGACAAGGTCGACAGCAACAACAGCAACAGCTACAACAACAACAATAACCTCCCGAAGCAAAGGATGAACTTAATTAGATTCAAAACAATAACAAAACATGGCTGCTCTTTCACATCTAATTAAAAATACATGTCTATATTTAGTTTGGAAGGGAAACCTCAAACTTATCTCTGATCTTTTTATGTTAAGTTTATTATCCAAGAGTGTCTCAGCATAAGACAGGGTTTGTACAATGGGTACCACTTTAGAATAAGACTACACACATAAAGGTTTATAAATGGTTTAAAATCACTTTATTAAGAGTTATTACTAAGGTTTTTAACACAATAATAGTCATTAATATTCAGTTATAACACAGAAAGGGCAATGGTGACCTGTTTTTTTGCCAAATAGTGAACCCACATCCATGTACACTGTCAAAAGAGAGGTCACAATTTTCCTTCCTATCTCTGTGTTACAAACGATTATTAATGACATTTAAGATGCTTACAACTTAATTAATAACCATGTAATAAACAGATTTATAAACCTTCTACTCAACATAATTAATCATCCTTATTCCTGCCGCCAATCTTATCCCTCAACTCACCATACACTCACCAGAGGTGGTGTACAACAACATGTAGAGCAATGTGGAGCAAACTGGAGTCCGTATACAGCCTCTGGTGAGTTGGTGGTTTCCATTAAGGCACATGTTCAGGTTTCCTCGCTTAAGGGCAAGTCAGCATTTTGCCTCCAGGTTATTCACCCCCTTATCTTTCATGTTTCAGGAGTTCCTTGGAATGGGTTGAGGGCTGGGTCAACTCTCTGTTAAAACTTCAGGCTAAAACTGCTGCAGAAATTTGCACACAACTGACCCCTACTTCTTAGTTTTCCCAGTACTCAAGACTCCTGTGATCCAAATGTCCAGTGTTTTTATTTACTATTATGGCTCCACTGATATTATGGGTCATTTCATCATTACTATATCCCTGTGCTGATTCTGACTCCTGGATAGTGTTTGTCCAGAACATTCAGTCTTCCGTTTGGGCCTCAAAGCCTCTTAATGGCTGATTTTCTCCATCCGTCTTTTAGCTGGCCGTTGTCTTCCTCTTTAATCTTCCACTGTTCTGCGTATAATTGTCTTTTCTAATGAACTGGTTCTTACTGGTTCCTAGCTCCAAAATAAGAGCTTACCTTTGATATATGAAATTTTAGTGAGAGCCGAGACCCAATTTTGTACAAAAACTTCTCTCCAAAGTGCAAAGAAATTAGTACTTTTTCCTACTTCACATTTTTATATTGTCCAGCTTTCATATCAATAAACAACAACAGAGAAGACAATAGCCAAACACTGGACCAGCCAAATTCACACTGCCCCGAGTGCAAGTTCATTGGAAAGCAATACAGAATACATAATGCACCAGTAGGAAAATTGCTGACTTGGCTCTTTATACTTTCTGTTCCTCAGGGAGTGCCCTTTTCTAAGGCTAATTACAGGAGTGACTTAAACCTAGAAGCTTGTATTTTATGAGCAGAAATACGGTGTAAATGTGTTTTATATTCATTTGACTCTTTATCAGTGATGCATGTGAAACATGCAAATGAGCACATGCAAATTTCACCTCCTACATATCGTATTAAAAGAGATATTATACAGTAATTTTATTTTATTTGACTGACCCAACCCCTACACACACTCCCTCATGGAAAAATCCCCTTATCTACTGAAATAACACACTGTTCAAATCTATTATATTCAGAGGACCATCCCTCTCCACCATTACATCATCCTAGTTCATTCATTCATTCATTATCTGTAACCGCTTATCCAGTTCAGGGTCGCGGTGGGTCCAGAGCCTACCTGGAATCATTGGGCGCAAGGCAGGAATACACCCTGGAGGGGGCGCCTGTCCTTCACAGGGCAACACACACACACACATTCACTCACACATTCACACCTATGGACACTTTTGAGTCGCCAATCCACCTACCAACGTGTGTTTTTGGACTGTGGGAGGAAACCGGAGCACCCCGAGGAAACCCACACAGACACAGGGAGAACACACCACACTCTTCACAGACAGTCACCCGGAGGAAACCCACGCAGACACAGGGAGAACACACCACACTCCTCACAGACAGTAACCCGGAGGAAACCCACGCAGACACAGTGAGAACACACCAACTTCTCACAGACAGTGACCCGGAGGAAACCCACGCAGACACGGGGAGAACACACTAACTTCTCACAGACAGTCACCCGGAGGAAACCCACGCAGACACAGGGAGAACACACCAACTTCTCACATACAGTCACCCAGAGGAAACCCACGCAGACACAGGGAGAACACAGTAACTTCTCACAGACAGTCACCCGGAGGAAACCCACGCAGACACAGGGAGAACACACCACACTCTTCACAGACAGTCACCCAGAGGAAACCCACGCAGACACAGGGAGAACACACCACACTCCTCACAGACAGTAACCCGGAGGAAACCCACGCAGACACAGGGACAACACACCAACTTCTCACAGACAGTCACCCGGAGGAAACCCATGCAGACATGGGGAGAACACACCAACTTCTCACAGACAGTCACCCGGAGCAGGAATCGAACCCGTTCTTCACTCACCATCAGTTTAACACTAAGCTAAAAGCAGTAATATCTGATTAATATGTAATGTGTACTTTTCCATGTTTTCCATGTGCACTGTTACTATGGCTGGTGCTGGTTCAGCAGAACGTGATTGGATTTTTAATGCTAGGTGTGTGGATCCTGCTGGAGTCATGTTTACAGCGATGCTGTAGAGCAGAAAAGTTTCAGGAGGAACTTGGACAGAAAAGCTAGGAGACTCACAGCATCCCAGCTGTGCCATCATCCACACTTACAATAAATCACTGGCTTCTCTGACAGCAGGGGGTCTTAATATTGTGGAAGAGAATCTTCTTAGTATCTGTAGCGCTCTCTCTCTCTCTCTCTCTCTCTCTCTCTCTCTCTCTCTCTCTCTCATTCTCTTTGACCAGGAGCAGTGGAGGGTCAAGTCTCAGAAAGTATGAGCTACAGTTCAAGTTCTGACCACTGCCACTAGGAAAGGAGAAGAAATTCCATTTTCAGCATCTTACAACAATCTTAGAAGATTCCTAAGTGGTAGAGTGAGCATCACACTGAACACTCTCTCACCCTGTTAAGATGACCTTAACACTAAAGCCCAATTTATATTTCTGTGTTGAACCTATGGCGTATGCAACATGCCAACGCAGATTTTATGCCGTAGCCAATGCCGTAGCTTGACTCACACCTCTCCAGATATGTAACTACCTATCACACCGATGCAGATGGTAATGACTGTGATTGGTCGATATTCAGAAGGGCATTATTTAAGTTGAACCAAAGAAGTACATGAACATGAACTCCTCTCCTTCACACACACAGATGCAGAAAGCAGCAAATTCACGGAGAGAGATATCCTCAGACATGGTGTGGTCATCAGGGATGAATAAAAAGTTTGAACTCTCACTCTCAATCTTTAAATCTAGACTAAAAGCTTACCTTTTCAAACAAGGTTTTGGTTAATCACTCACTTTCAGGTTACTCCTTCTCTATTAGTGTTTGAGCTGGTTTTCATATTATCACTGCTCTGTATTAACCCTGTCATACTACCATAGCTACAGCTCTTTTAGTTAGCTTTCTGGTAAACACCAACACGCTGTCTGTCACTGGGTTCTCTTGCCTGACCGTGGAAACTTTATTCGCAGGACAATTTTGCCCGTTCTTTACCATGAACCTACTAATCTCTGTATTTTTATTTGTTCCCTTTGTCTTGTTTTCTTTCTCCTGTCTCCCTCATGCTTTGAGATGTCCTGCTGCTCTCCAGGTGTTGCCCTGATCCAGCCCCTGTGTGTCCTCTACAAGATCCTCATCTACACTATCATGCTTGGCCATGGTGTTTTATCTCAAATTAACTCCACACCTACTTTTAACTCACACAGAATCACTGACCACCTCCTCCTTCCTCAGACTCATACATCACTAGTATACTACATTCACATTACTATAACCCATTCATCTGTCATCAATTCACTTTTACTTCTGTTCTGTTCTCTGTTGTGTCTCCGGTGTCGACCCGAGAAGGATGGGTTCCCGTATGAGTCTTGGTTCCTTCCAAGGTTTCTTCCTCATGTGCTGAGGGAGTTTTTCCTTCCCACTGTTGCCCCTGGCTCGCTCATAGGAGGCTTGGACCTAGATTTCTGTTAAGCTGCTTTGTGACGGCTTTTTGTTGTGAAAAGCACTATATAAATAACATTTGATTGATTGATTGATTGATTGAACAAAGGAAAAACAATGTCCAAAACAATGACCTACTCCCTAAATAGTTCACTTTAAAGATTTATAAAAGTAATTCTACTACATCACTACATTGTGCACTACATAATGTAGAGGAAGATGTTTCAGATTCAGCCCTAGTGGTGTGACGGTGCAATTGCAGCATGACTTAGACACCAACACAGAAGTATAAACGCTCACAACAGCATAGGGCTCTGGCGTAGCCTACGGTGTATGCGCAGTGTAAATGCGGAATGTTTTTAAAGTAAATGGACCCAGTTCAGTAGGTGAATGTCCAGCTTAAAAAAGCTACAAGAAGCCGGTGAAGGGACCACAGCAGAGGAGTGACATCAGTGACCTTAGCATTCTGGATCACTTGCGAGGGCCATGTAGGAAGACCAGCCAGGAACGAGTTGCTGTGTTCAAACCAAGAGAAGACAAGAGACTGAACAAGCAACTGGATGAACTCCCTGGAGAGAAAGGGTCAAATCCTCCACAAGCTGTAGAGGAGAAACCTGCATGACCAGGTCAGGATGGCAAGGAAGATAGTTGATCATCCAGGGCTCTTCAGAAAGAGTGACCCAGGAGCTGAAAGCAGCTAGACAGAAAGAGAGGGAGAGAGAGAGAGAGAGAGAGAGAGAGAGAGAGAGAGAATGGGGATTCTTTTACTGGCACAGATACATCCACACATCCACAGTTTAGCCATGACTAGAGCTGCAGTGCCAGTTTTACGAGCTGTGGCACTGCTCTTCTCTTTGTTGCAAGAACATCATCATCATCATCATTATCTGTAACCCTTATCCAGTTCAGGGTTGCAGTGGGTCCAGAGCCATTGGGCGCAAGGCGGGAATACACCCTGGAGGGGGCGCCAGTCCTTCACAGGGCAATACACACTCACACATTCACTCACACACTCCCACCTACGGACACTTTTTTTGAGTTGCCAATCCACCTACCAACGTGTGTTTTTGGACTGTGGGAGGAAACCGGAGCACCCAGAGGAAACCCACGCAGACACAGGGAGAACACACCACACTCCTCACAGACAGTCACCCAGAGCGGGAATTGAACTCACAACCTCACAACCTTTGTGACTGCGACACTACCTGCTGCACCACCGTGGCAGAAGGGCAGTGCCACAGTTCTTAAAATGAACACCGCAGCTTCTTAAACAGAATAAAAGAATATAATAAAACATATGACACATTTCCATTATTATTGTTATCTCAGCCAAAGAATAAATAGTGTATTTGTTTCCTAACTCTTCTATGAAAATGTAACCAAACCTGTCATTAAACATCGCTGTCCATACCTAAGAAATATTACGATAAGTAAAAAGTATCTGTGTTCTCTTATCTACATTGGAGAAGAAGAAATGCTAAAAACAAGCATAAAATAATGACATTTGAACCATGGCTCATTCATAGCTCAAATTTCTAGAGATAAACCCTAAACAATAGATGCAGAAATGTTTCACACACTAAATTTGTCAAGTAAACAACTCCTTCATATTTAACGGTGCAAGTGCTGTACTCTGAGATTGTAGCATGAATTATGAATGATACTGGGCTATTATTTCTTTTTTCCCATGGCACATAAGCAGCATTTCTTAGTTTGTGGCTGAGACGGATGTTTTTCAGACATTTACACTATAGGTGTGTGTGTGTGTGTGTGTGTGTGTGTGTGTTGTCTTTCTGCACGCCCGTGTGTGCTCTGCCTCACTGATGGTAATTCATCCTGGCAGTAAATCAGAGTGGCACTCCTTCAGCTAAGGTCCTTAAATAGCTCTGTAAATAAACAGCATCTCACAGACCTCAACATTACAGCATGTCCGCTATGTGTGTGTGTGTGTGTGTGTGGTCTGGGGATTGATCACATTCTGAGGACAAAAATCTGTATACACACTCACATTTTGAAGGCTTTTTTTCATTGTGGGCTCCTCAAACTTATCTAAGTATTTAAACTGTGTGGCTAAGGTTAGGGTAAGTATTAAAAAAGCTCATAAACCAGGAACTCCTAGAGGTCCAGGAACTACTCAAATGAAACTCTCATTAGAACTAGAAACACATATTAAATTAAACATGATTTGGAATATCCCGCTCCGGTTGACTGTCTGTGAGGAGTGTGGTGTGTTCTCCCTGTGACTGCGTGGGTTTCCTCCGGGTGACTGTCTGTGAGGAGTTTGGTGTGTTCTCCCTGTGTCTGCGTGGGTTTCCTCCGGGTGCTCCGGTTTCCTCCCACAGTCCAAAAACACACGTTGGTAGGTGGATTGGTGACTCAAAAGTGTCCGTAGGTGTGAGTGAATGTGTGTGTGACTATGTTGCCCTGTGAAGGACTGTGGTGCCCCCTCCAGGGTGTATTCCCACCTTGTGCCCAATGATTCCAGGTAGGCTCTGGACCCACCGCGACCTTGAATTGGATGAGGGTTACAGATAATGAATGAATGAATGAATGAATGAATGATTTGGAATACAATAGTGTGTGATGCTCTACAAAAAAAATAATACTATCACCATGGTAACAAGTATATGGCTGCATACCGCCATTGATCCCTCACTGTCACTGTTTCCACCAACTCTAGGATTCATGGAATAGATGGTTTATTGATGGTTTTCATGCTGCATAAATTTTACTCCACACCTGAGAAAATATTTTGTTTGGATATTTGCAAAATATCTGTTGATATTTATTTTCTTAATTTTTTAAATAATTGATCATCCAGAATCTGCAGTTTGACCCTACTGCCCTGAACCCAGCTAAACAGAAACAGACAGCTTCTTAGTTACAGCTATTCTAGTTCTCCATGTACGCAAAAAAATCTTCTTCTCATCTCAAAACTCTCAAATGAAACAAACACCACCCCTGTCTGCTGCTTTCAATCCGCTCAGACACGCCGAGATCACAGCGGAAACATACCCGCGGTCCCTCGGCCGTGCCAGCTGGGCAGAGTGGCCACCCCGGGGGCCTGTATCTTATCAGCCTCTGTCACATTGGTGCCTCCCCTGGCTCGCTGAGGAGGGCACAATCAGGGGTTCAGGACACACAGCTGGGACTGGACGCCCCCAACAAAAGCCTGGGTCAATAGAGCCTCCAGTGGCTAATTGGGTTTGGGAGATAACCGTTACGTCAGCACAGAACCGAGAGGCAAACACAAAGAGATTATTTCGGCCTCTTTGATATTCCACTGTCTCTCTCTCTCTCAATAAAACACATGAGTGAGTGATGTTTCATGAGGGAGCTGTTGTTACTGAAATGTTCGCTTTGTAGGTGGTGAATAAATGCCCTGCACATCTGTCAATCCAACCTGACCTCAAGCGTGACCTCTTTTATTGTGTAAATAAATGCAATCTGTGCTCAATATTTTTCATGAAAAATTTTACGATAATTTTTTACGAGAATTTAAAAAATAACTCTTTAATAACAAAGTGAAAACAGATTTCTACAAAGTAATGTCAATGAAACAAAAATATATCATGTCAAATATGTCTTTTTTTTTCTCTTTTTTATAAAATTACAATTACAGGGAAAAACATACAAGGAGGCTGCATCATTTTTATAGGCACTGTATATGAGTAGGTTACACCCTTCTCATCAGTACTTTGCACTGACCATGCCGACCCTAGCCTCATGTGCAACACCTCCAGAGCTTCCTGTTCTACTGCTCATTGCTTTGCTCTGGAGCTTCCTCAGATTGTATGGAAGGTGTCCACATATGCCTGGATGTATAGAGTGTCTGCTCAGTCTGTACACTAATGAGAGCTTCTTTAGTTCTGACAGTTGGTGCCTACAAAGGACGACATGCCGCTGCCCATGTGCGGTCTCTCACTCTCAGTCCCAGAGTAAACGGAGCCAGGATTCTGAAAGTTCTGGCTGTAGGCGAATACAAATTGGACCTGAACAAAGATGAGAGGAAGTGCGAGAGTAGCCCTGCCTGTGTTTATCTTCCTCTTTAGGTTGTGCTGCTTTGCATTGCAGAGGCGGATGCTGGGGAAGCGAGACGGACGCTAAGTGGACCCCTGGGAGGGACAGGGGGGATTTTAGCACACAGCGAGTCTCTTAGTTTCTTATGAAACCTCTTTGCAATCATTCACCCTCTCTCTCTCTCTCTCTCTCTCTCTCTCTCTCTCTCTCTCTCTCTCTCTCTCTCTCTCTCTCTCTCTCTCTCTCTCTCTCTCTCTCTCTCTCTCATTCTATGGCCATGTGCCACTCTCTTTGTGTGTTGTCTAGTGCCCTTCTGTCCCCCCACCTCCCCCTCTCAGACTGTGTATGTACATGCTCCACTTGAGAAGGCAGAAACAGCTAATGTAATGTAGCTAACGAGAAGCAGGGTCTTAAGGCGCAGCTGTAGGAGTTGTATTAAAACATGAATGTTGCCTGTGCTTTTGTTCCTTGGCCCAAATGTTAAGAACAAGCAATGATTTGAGAGATTTGTAAAACTGGACATCACACTAACGCTAACCTCAACCCTAGTGGCTGATTTACACATCCTCACTGTGAGCATTTAAACATGGGCATTGGTGTGTGGGCCAGTCTCAAATGACAATTCAGAGCTGGATTTCAGCTTCCTCCACCCTACGTGCACAATATAGTGGTGTAGAATAATCTGTGAAGTTCACTATGTAGGCAGTAGGGTGCTATTTGGGAACAAATTTTCTGAGGAATCCATGTTTCTCCCTTACGTTGTTCCAGCTTTTTATTCATGTATAATATACATATACACTGGTGGTTAGGGAACTGGGCGTGTAACCGGATGGTTGCCGGTTCGATCCCCAGAGCCAGCAGGTCATGACTGAAGTGTCCTTGAGCAAAGGCACCTAACCCCAAACAGCTGGCTAGGGCTGCCCACCACTCTGGGCATGTGTGCTTACTGCCCACTAGTGTTCACCAGTGTGTGTAAATGTGTGTTTCACTGCATGGATTGGGCTAAACGCAGAGAGCAAATGCCTCTGTGTGCAAGCACAGTGGCCAATAAAGTGATTCTAATTCGAATTCTAATTGAATGTTATTTTCATTCAGCTCAGGCATTTAGAAACGCTAGCGATCTACTTTTGATACAGTTCCTATGTAGAGACTTGTAACAGTATTTCACCCTAAAGGCAGTGATGTCTGAGGTCTTGATTATTGCTGGTAAAATGGCACTTTGGTTTATGCATGGTTTTAGACCGACTTACATTAAAGTCAAGGATGTTTTACTACTTTTATAATAGTATTTTTTAAGATGTGAGAGTGACAGTATAATACTTTTATACTGCAGCCTGCTACAGCCTTATTACACCATTTGAATAGAAAGCAGGCACCAACCACCATAGAAAAGACAAATACTTTCTATATTCACATAGTGCGCCTGCTTTTTTCTCCTGCTGCTTGTACTCGGAGCATTTGGCTTTCTATACGTGTGTTAAAGCCAGCGTGCGAATTGCCAGGGGATCTCAAAGTCCCTGCTCTTATAATGGCACATTCCCTGCTGCTACATTGCCCTTTAAATTCTCCTCTATAAGCATTGGGGAGGCATGCCTGACACTCTTATACCTTCCTTCCCCTCAGAGTCGCAGTGGCGGAATCTGGCCACTAGGGAGCAGCACACAAATTGTCTTCAAATATTGATTGTGTGGCAGAGAGGCGTATAAGACAGGTCAAAGCGCCAGGGTCATCCTCCGAGCACTGCGGACCCCTAGAGAGCCCCGCTAACACAAAGAGAGAGAGTCGTCCTCATTTTACTGCTGCTCTGGGGTCAGCGCCCCTAGAGCCCTAGGGAATACTTCTACACGATCAACCTTTTTACTGGAGAGGGGACAGATCTATAGACATGCATACGCACACACACACACACATCTCTCTCTCACACACACACACTGGTAAGTGTTTGTATTCCTGTCGTTTTGAGGCATGTCCATGGCCTCTGAAAGAGAGAAGCACTTCCACAGCTGCTTGAGTCCCTTCTTCCTCTGTGAGAAGACTATGGGTCTGAAAGGACGTGGAGCTTTCAAAAAGCCACACCTCTCAGGAAAAAGGCAATGGATACAAAAGAAGATTTGCACATCACACCAAAACAGCTAATGTTTATATTTCTCCAATCAAGAGATAAATATAAACACCCCCCACCACCACCCCATTCATCAGCCTCCGTCCTCCCCTAGAACACAGTGTTCCAACTGTTCAGTGTCAGACTGTAAAAAAAAGTCCAGCCACCGCAGCCAAAGCCTAAATATACCCCAGCATCCTGCAGCTTCCGGACCCCTATAATGAGAGCTTGAGCAGGGCTGGGCCCCCTGCGGCCCCCAAGCTGAGAGCAGGACACACTACAGCCTCAGAGAGATTCATCACCGCTCACACAGCTCTGAGCACATAAGTTCGGACAGAGCTGGGGTCAGAGCTGATGCAGCAGGGTCATTCTGCAGAGAGACATTCAGTGTACACTACAGAGAGAGAGAGAGAGAGAGAGAGAGAGAGAGAGAGGGAGGAAGAATGGAGGAGAGGAAGGAGAACACTCCAGTCACTAAGAGTAAAACAAACATAGAGAAAGAAAAAAGTAGATGGAACTGGAGAATACCTCAACAGCATGGAGGATGGAGAAAAAGAGAAAGCAAAAAAAGAGGAATAAAGAGACAGAGAGAGAGGGAGGGAAAGAGTGAGGGGAGAGAGAGAGAGAGAGAGAGAGAGAGAGAGAGAGAGAGAGAGAGAGAATGGGGAATGAAGGATCTGTACTCCATCTTCTCAGTGAGCCAAACTCGGATCAATCAAAGTCAGGCAGAGTACAGAGCAAGGTCAGAGAGAGAGTGAGTGAATGAAAGCTCTATCACAGAAAGATAGCGAGAGAGAGAGAGAGAGAGAGAGAGCGAGAGAGAGAGAGAGAGAGGGGGGGACAGCAGGACGGCAGCCAGAGACCGTTCATTAATTAATGATGTCAAAGAAAAATTCACCCACCGTACGATGCACTGTGGAACCTTTATTACACTGCAGCAATGAGTACAGGTCGTGATTCTTTATACGTGACTCTTCCTCTTAATTATAGAGATTCTCTGAGAACGAGGCTTGACCGTGATGACCATGTGCTGCCCCTCATGCAAAAACAGTGGATGTACATTTGGACGTGGCAGCGTTTCAGCTTGGTCTTAAAAAAATACCCTTAGAAACTGCTGTTGACTAAAACTTATTCTAATGAGAAGAAAATGGCGTTTACTTGATTCCACTGTCACTTCCAACATAAGCTGATGTTTAAGCAGAGAGCTAAGGTTTCAGTCATGTGGGAGTACAAAGGACTTACGGCTGGGTTCAGAATTAGGGCTGGGCTTAGGGTGATGTTTATGATTCGAATTGTTAGGACTGTGGTAAGTGTTAGGAGTAAGGTAGGGGCTTTTACTGTATATGTGCAAAGATGGATTGTAAAAAAGGAGGAGAAAGCGAGAGCAGAACCACAGTGTCCCTACAACGGTGCAGCAGTGGTCTTAGAGTCCAGTTGTGTTCCTTAAGGGTTTTTCCCAAAAGAGATTTATTTGAGTTATTTGAGATTTGTCTTTACAATATGACTGTTTTGAACAGGAAAGCAAAATAAGAGTCCCGGAGTTGAAATGAGATTTATGAAATTAACGTAACTGTAGATGTACTGTAGATGTACACTTGAGTTTTTCTGAGTGTGTGAAGGATATGGTTAGCATTAGCATTGACCCATGGCTGGGTTAGGATTAGACTTACACTCTTAAAAATAAAGGTGCTATAAAGGGTGTTGCCATTAAAAAAACACATTCGGTTCCATAAACTACCATTGTTGCTAATGTGTTTCAATGGGTGAAGAACCTTAAGATCGGGTGATGGATTTCTCTACGTATTTTAGGGAATCAATGTCCATTCTTCCATGACATGGCTTAAAGAACCCTCTGTAGCACCTTATTTTAAGAGTGTAGAGTCGTGTTTAGTGGCTAGGGTTCGGCTCAAAGTTGTGTTTAGTAATAAACATGACCCTTGCACTTTGATGCACCAA